>NC_090195.1:31642243-31874743 GCF_024679245.1 Pseudorasbora parva
TATGTGAGATTTTTAGTGACAAATCTTATTTTTACTCATATTTTGGGAAAATGCTTTGAAAATTTCCACAAACTCAACGATACACTGTGGGCAAATTCACTACCCTTTCGTTACTCTCGTGGCTGAAAACAGCCACTATAAACTGCTATAAAAATGTAACAGATAAATATTTTTGTAAAAATCTATCAATCAGCCTCAGTCCTGAACAAAACTACAAAATGTAAAATAATAATAATAATAAAAAAAAATAAAAAAAATCAGGATTTTAACTCTTTAATTGTCGATGTAAAAAATGATGTCATTGATTTTGGGGATTTTTTTTTGGACTGATTATCAATATAAAATGTAATTGTGGACTGGATTTTTTTTAACCTTTTTAACCTCACATTCTTAGACATGTCAAAGGTTAGAAAAAACATTGGCTTTGATGTATTGTTAGTTTTTGAGCAGCATCAGATTTAAAAATGTTCTCCCTCATTTACTCCTTGTGGCTGTTTTTGCCCCATTGACTTCCATTATAACCACAGTTTTTGATTGCAAAGCCATGACACCATATATTCATACATTTTTGATTGTTGATGGAGTTCAAATTTGTAATTTTTACAGATGATAACCAGGTGGCACCTAGCCTGGATGCCAGCCGAACTTAGCCCCGCCCACAAAATGTTTAGGTCGGGCGGTTCAGTTCGGTCTGGCCTCGATCCATAGAGAAGAAATAATCTCCGAACAGAAACTGTTCGGACTAATGAAATCATCAGGGCGGGCTTTAGACGATGACGGACAGATGATCAACAGTAACTTAATCATGCACGTCATCAAAGGGGCTTGGATTATATTTGTTCGAATCCTAAACGGAGAGCTTGTTTGGATATGCATTCACCTTCACAATTTGTCTCAAAAATGATGATCATGTTGGGTAAGTACTTTGTGTATCATTCAATTATTTTATTTTTTTTACAACACCAGCAATGATCGTTTATTCCAGCCTGATTCCAACAAGCGTGCAGACAGGGTTGCCCGTTTTTACAACAAAACCCGCCAACTACTAGCCCTAAACAATAGCATCTCGAGGGATTCTCCGGGGGGGAAATTGCGTTTGGGGGGTAAAATGTGTGTTATTTTGGCAAGGTTGCTTGCTTAAATTTGCACTCATGGGTCTATATATCACATACTAGTTGCTTCAACCCGCGGACATAGAAAACAAACTGCGTAAAAAAACACAGACTTGGAAACACAGTGCAGTTGAGCTCAGTCCTGAACAAAACTATTTGCCTGTCCTGTCTTGTGTGCACATGTGGGTTTTGTTATGTTGAGCATGTGCTCCTGTCATTGTCTGATCCCTCCCCCTTGTTATCTGGTTAGTGTTTGATTTCTCCCACCTGTTCCCTCTTGATTTCTTCCCTTTATAAGCTCCTTGTGTTTATCAGTCTTTGTCGGATAGTTGTTATGTCTATGTCTCCTGTTTCCCTGTGATTCCCAGTTGGTGTATTTTTTGATTTTGTATTTGGCCCCCTCGTGCGTTTTGTTTTCTCTTTATGTTTTGTATTTGTTTCATTTTGTTAATAAATCCCTCCTTTTGCACTTGAATCCTCGCACCAGTTTTTCTTTTGTGTTTACGTAACATGTGACAGCTGCTGAGATTACTGAAGGAGCTTTTATATGTATGCTGTGATAGACGTCGTATTCTTATAGGTAGACGTGATCAGCTGACAGCCAGCTGATGCGAGTTTGATTAACATGACCTGCAAGAACTGGCGCTACGCTCATTTTTGGTCAAACTGTTTTCAAATCTTTTGACCACTAGGTGGCACTGTGCCAAAACTGTGAAGGTACCCTCAGCCCATGGTTGTCATAATACACACCAAGTTTGGTCTGAATACGCTAAAGCGGTACGGAGATATAGCCTTGTGTTGACTTTGGTGTCCTCTTTGTGGAATTCCTATTTCAGAACGTTTTTGTATTGCAGAGTGTAAAATGTGATTTTTCGATAGCTAATTTCTCTTAACACGTCCACAACCACAATCTTTGATTAGATCCCGAATTAAGAATTAATTATAATGCAACCAAAGATAAATTGACCAATGCAATGAACGCAGAGACAGGGTTTTTTTAATATACCAAAAGATACCCAAGAAAAGATACAGGTGAAAGAAAAGTTGAATCATATTAACCTATCAAATAGTGCACTGCTGATCCATGACTCTGCAAAATTTGCAAAGAGTCCGCTATCAGAAAACAGATTTAGGCTACAAAATTAACATCTGAAATAAATGGTTTGTTTTGCTTATATAAACTGAGCATGCACGATAATATTACAGATACATTAATTTTCCTAAGTTGATTTGTGTTAGGCCCATCTGTAAGATTATACAGCAGATTTTGTTATCGATTTGTTTTGTGTTATAAAGTACGTGTCAAGTTTACAGACGCAGAAAAGTGCCTAGATATTGTCATCACTGCTCATTATCACACAATACAAGATTACTTGTCAAATAAATAAATGAACTTGAAATCACTTTAGGTTATGTGTAGAGATTGCAGAGTGATACACAGCCCAGTAAAAAAAATGACTTCCAATAATCCTGAAAATCCTTTAAAGGGTTAGTCCACCCACATGTTGACTTCCATTGTATGGATGAAAAAATCAAACTAAATTAGTCGTTTTATATTTTCTTTTTTATGTTCAAAAGAATAAAGTCATATTTGGAGCAGCATGAGGGTGATGACAGGAATTACATTTTTAAGTGAACAATCCCTTTAAGATAAAAGCTGAATTGTGCCACCTAAAGCACAAGTTGCCCTGAAAGGCCTTCTATGTAGCCTAGAAATCTAGACGCACCCTAGCGGCAGCAAATTTAATTTGCCCGCAAGTGTCGTCTAGGCACTCTCAATACCATTCTGAGCTGTGTTCCTCAAAATCTGGACAGGCCAATCACATCATGTATAGAGTCGGCGGGCGGGGCCATAATGACGACGGCCGAGTTGCGTTTGCGTGCTTCTGTTGTCTAGTAAACACAGAAAATGGCGAACGGCGGCGGTCTTTCCAATCAGCTCTGACCGCGACTCTGGAAGACTTGGAGTTAAGCTTTTCTCTGAGAAAAGAACAAAGAGCGGGAAGATGTGTTCGTAGTTTAGCCGACCGGATACAGCGAATGTTTAATCAGTCAGCGAGCTCTGTTTCACCTTCGTTGCTCCGGTTGGTGTAGCGCTATCCTATCGCGTGCAGAGGGAGTTTGAAAGACAACCGTTTATCCCGCCCCTCGGATTGAGCCCCGTCTATGGTGAGTTTCCAGACCAAACATCTTGATGTGAGTCTGGCTTGTCAGGCTACCTTCTATGTGTTTTGGTCATTAAGAGATGGTTCTATGTGTAAATATACTGGTTCTGGTCAAGATTTTTTTTTTAAAACAAATAAAAAAACTGTGAGCGTGGTGGCTAAAGCAGTCTAGCTCCGCCCCTGAGTCTAGGAGGAGTTCGAAAATGTTTCTGGTAAAGATCAAAATGGCGGATTAACTATGAAAAATAACATTACAATAGGTGCCTATGCATCTCCGTTGCTTGCCCCAAAATAAAACGCATAAATAAAATAACTATAAAAAATAAAAAAATATATAAAAAACATATACAAAATAAAATATAATATATATTTAAAATAATAAAATAAGATAAAATACAATACAATAATAATTAAATTATTATTATATATATATATATATATATATATATATATATATATATATATATATATATATATATATATATATATATATATATATATATATATATATATATAAAATAAAAATCTAATAAATATATATCGAAACAAATAACCACACTTTTTCACAAGGAAATACATAATTTGAGATGTGGTGGAAATTAATATAACACTGACAACAATGAAAGGATTCTTCTGTGATGTGTATAAATTCACTGTTGGACATTAGTAGACAAATGAAACAATCTAGTGAGTGTGTGAAAAGATGTTTTAAGAGAGCTTATATATTATTGGTCCACAGAACCAAAAATAGCTGAAGAATGAACCGCATATTGGATTCCAATAATAATCCTCCCAATAAAGACTGTGGCAGTGTCTGTGTTTCCTGTCTGGTTGTGCTGTGGTTGCTCAGATATGGAATCACAAGCACTTGTGCCAGACTGCTTAGCATAGACTCTGTAGTACCCGCAACCCCCCGTCTTCCTCTGCGCCCCTATGGCTCGGGCCGAGGCTCTAATGAAGTCTATGAGATACTGTATGCCTGTCATGCCCCGCTGCTCTTCTGATCAACAGAGTGAGAACATTTACTTTCACTGCATGCCAATTAAGCCCATCGCCTTCCTCAATGCTTTTCCCACCATCATTAAACCAACGGAAGCGGCACACACTGCAGCATGCAGAGCCATGCAAAGGACAGCATGTTAGCAAAACCTGAGTATCTTAATGATTGTGTTTTAATTTGGTATCAAACTCAGGTTTAGACCGAGCAACTCGACCAAGAGTGAAACAAATCTCAATGTTTGTGCTTTTCATCTCTGTGATTCAATGCCTATTGATATTTAAAATGTGCAAAATGCTTAAGAATTCTTTAAATAATTAGGCTAAACATCATTGTAAAATGTATCTTGCAGCGCAACTGTTTTAAAAATCAATAATAATTTATTTTTTATTGAATCAAATCATCATATGATTTGTGAAGGATCATGTGACACCGAAGACTGGAGTAATGATGCAAAAAAAAAATCAGCTTTAATAACAGAAATAAATTACAGTTTAAAATAAAATAGAAAACTGTAATTTTAATTTGTAATAATAATTTACAATATTACTGTTTTTAACTTATTTTGGTTTCAACATTTTAACATTACATTTTCCAGTGTCCTTGTTACATATTATTTTACATGTAATAACAGTAAATTATGCATAATTAGATGCAACTAAACCTCAACCAAATCCTAACACTCTTAGAAGGTTCTAGCGGCGCTACGTATTTGGAACCCTTAAAAGGTTTTATATAGAAGTATCATTGAGTATACTTATGCTAAAAGGTTTCTATAATGACAAGAAAGAACCCTTTTGACACTTAAAAAGGGTTCTATAAAGAACACTGCAAATAAATGCATTTTTGATCAAAGACAAAAATAAATTTCTTATCTTAGCAAAAACTCTTATTTTTGAGTTATTTTTCCCAAAATAAGACAATTACTTTTGCTTGTCTAGTAAATACTTCTTGTTTTAAGAATGTTTAGATGTTTGGACTAGAAACAAGACAAAAATACTAAGTAAGAAAAGCATTTTTTTGCAGTGAATCTTTTAGGGGTTGCAACTACGTAGCGCCGATAGAACCTTTTAAGATTCTATATAGAACCCTTTCTTCTAATAAGTACATGTTGTTAATACACTCTCAGAAAAAAAAGCTACATTACTGTCACTGGGGTGGTACCCTAAGGTACAAAAGTGAAAATGTACCTTACTTTGTACCTTACTAAACCCCAAATGGTATATATTAGTACCTTAAAAGGTACATATCAGTACTTTAAGATTGCAAATCAGTACCTTAAAGGTACATAGTAGAACCTTAAAGGTACATATTAGTAGATTTTCGGTTTTGTACCTTAGGGTACCGCCCCCATGACAGAAATTTACCTCTTTTTTTCTGACAGTGTACATATTACTCAGTACTTAAATATGTAATTACACTATAAAAATGACACCTCAAAATAAAATGTAACCCATGTTCTTATAAAGGAAATAATTGCAACTCAAAAATTAATCCCACAAGAATTATAGTAACACTTTATTTTAAGTTAACATAGTTACACGTTACTACTTACCATAGTAATAACAGTAAATGCATAACTACAAGTAACTAACTATTTTATTTGTATGAAAAAATGTTACAAGTTACTAAATATTACTCAGTACTGAAATATATAATTACGCTGTAACGATGACACCTTAAAATAACAAACTGTCCTTTTAACTGTCCAAAAAATAAATAAATATAAAAATACGACTCTATAGGTCATTTTTCAAGCACCTTATTATAACCTATATTTACGTTTTAAAGGAAATGTATGTAAGATTTTGGCCCAAGCTGGTACAGCAGGTGTATCCCTCTCCACCTCCCCCGAACTCGAGGTTGCCAGATTGGCTGCAGGATCAGCAGGAACGTTAGTAGATCTGCAGCTGTGGTAACTAGAGCAGATCTGGCAACCCGGATGCAGACACACTTCTGACTTTATGATTGGTCGATACGTGGAGGGCGGAGCTTCAGGCCAAAACACAACATGTCAACATCAACATCTTTTAACTTTTAAATGACAATATCCTTGCCGGACTACTGTTGTCAGTGATAGAAGTATTTGAAATTAACATGATTTCTTAATGTCTAGTGACATACAGTATCAGGGCCATTTTATGATAAATTGAAATACATTTCTCACATACAGTTCCTGTAAAGTCATGCGCCGTCTTGCTGGCGTAAAAATAATGACAGTGTCGTGTTACATCTGAGGTCATGAAATAACGTATGACTGTCATTACCAATCAAAATGCGTGTTCATTTATTTAAATGCAATGTGTTGACTTTTTACCACTATTTGTCATATTTCCATTTAGAATTTATTTTTTTTAATTTACAACTACAACCATCCCCCCACCCCCTCCCTAAACCTACCCAGTGATGTATAGTGCATACGCACTTTATGAGCACATGCGTTTCCTGGGATCGATCTCAGGATCGCATGATCACATGTTGTTGTATAGTGCAATGCCTTACGTTATGTTGGAGGACATGTTGTAAAATAAAGTGTAAACAAACTTCCAAGTTGATTTTACTTAAAATTAAAGGCAGCAACTTGTTTAGAGTGTGTATAGTTAATTAATATTATGTATTTGAGTAAGTACAATGTAAATACAATGTAAGTACAACTGCATAACCTTAAAAGAAAGGGTTAGACTTTATTTGGTGTCATTGTTACAGTGTAATTATATATTTAAGTACTGAGTAGTAACTACATGTATACTTACTATAGGGGGTAGGACTTATCATATTAATTAACAACATGTACTTAGTTGTAAGATTACGGTTTGGTTTAGTGTTAGTTGCATGTAGTTATGCATAACTTACTGGGATAATGTAAAATAAAGTGTTACCAAATAAAGTGTAACCGAAAGTTAATTCAAAAGCAAATTTCAGACACTGCTGGCTTCCATTCAATTGTTTATAAAAACATGAAAAATAGTATATGGAGGCTTAGATGTCATTTTTGAGATTCCTAAAAGAGTGTGTAGCCTGGAATCTGTCTTTCTCTCGCTCCCCAGTTGAAACAGTGCGAGATAAAGGGCACTTTTGTCTGAATTAATATGCTGCTCATGCACAGAGGGCATATTATTCCCTTTTATTTGTGTCAGAGCGGTGGGAGGAACCTGGCGGTCTCAAAGCTGAGACAGCGTTGGCAGGCTCGCCGCAGACATCTCCATGCCTGCATATCTTTACAGCAAGAACCATTTCCCTTTGAAGGGCCAGATATAGACAGATTTCACCTATTCATCCTTCAGAAGAGCCCTGAGTTTGCTGTTTCATAGGCCTCGCATTCATCACGCACGCTCACGGGAAAAAGTCGGAGCAGCTATATAACAAATCAGAAGTAACACACAAAACTGCATTCATCATTAATAATGGACAACTTGGTGCAGGCTGGTGTAGTGCACAAGAAAACCAGGTTAGGATTTATAGAATCAATATTTCATGCCGAACATCTGTCTGTATATTTTTTGCCAATGCATTCAGATGTCATTACAAATAACTGTCAAAGCGAGGGTTTAATCTTCCTGCCTTGCTGAGAACAATGAAATATTTATAGAAACTCGCTGCATTGCTATTGTCCGAAATTTGACAGAACAAGGACAGAAAATAAAAGTGATTATGAGTAAAGTAAGAGAGTGAATGATGGACTGTATAATATATTATTAAAACCAATAAGCCATGAGAGGTTGTATGCTAATAATGGGTGTTCTGATTGACAGCTCTGATAAAAAGTCATTTGTGAAACTAACATTGTATCTACAATATGTTCACTGTTTATTGAAAGCAGAATAATACAAGAATGATGTATTAAAGTATGTGAGAGGTTATAAATGACAAAAGCAAAGTAAACTGAAAATGTGCTATTTTATAAATATGTACTTACATGTTACAGTATTGGACTCACTCGACATTAGGTAGACTTGACTACAACTAACATACACTAATATATATTTTTGTTATGTTTTTAGATTGTACTTACATTTTAAAAATATGTGTAAGTAATTAAATCTGTAATTTCTTTCGACACTAATTACCCTTAAATCTAACCCTACCCTTAAACTTACCCATACCACCACACCTGTCCCTAACTTTGCCCTGAAAGGTGCCCTAGAATGAGTTGAAACAATATGCTAAATTGTTTTCTGATATCTACATAGTGGGTATGTGGCTTATTTAAGGGCAAACATTTTCCAGATACAGTTTTACAGGTCCATTTACAACCCTATTAATTGTCCCTAGGATGTAATGCTCTGTTTTTGCCTTATTTGGAAGAGTCATTAATATTAATGTTGAGCTCTGCTCTGATTGGCTTATTTCAGCAGCTCACAGCACACAGCTGGTCAACTTGTGAGTCCTGACCGTCCTGACAGAACACAGACCTACTGAATGACACTTTAAGCAGAACAACACAAAATGCAGCTTACTTGTTTATTGGTGTTTTCAGATCCTCCACGCGCGAGAGAGCTCGCGTGCTTCCGGTTGCCAGATTGGACATGTTTAGGTGAAACACCGGATAGTATATGGGTTCTTTTCACAGAAAAGCTCTGATTGGGGGATTTAAATTACTGAAATCGACCGTAAGCACGAACGCTTTATCTTCCCTCAGACAAAACCGAAACCAGTGATTTTAGACTTGTCTTTTTTCGTCAACAATATTGCATGTTTATATAACGTTAGTCACAATGTAGGCTACGCAGTGACTGTGATGTACTCTGAAATACAAGCATGCAAAAACATCATACTTAAGTTCTCAAAAATATAAATATGTATATTTTTACAAAATGAATAGCCTTGTCAAATGACTATCGTTTTAACTTATATGGTGGAAAAGGTGACGTTTGCTAGAAGTATCGAGCGAACGATCTGTAAGCATAGTATCTACGGTTGTATTTTGTAATACAAAATAATATTAACCTTAGTCATTAGACACACTATTTAGTTTTGTATGGTACTTGGTGTTTCCTATTGTTACTGTACTAGCATCTTGCGTTATCTAGACAATGCTGTCTCTCTAAGAAACTTTCAATTTAATCAGAAATTATTTAAACAGTTAATAAGTGGATAAATCGCTACTTACTGCTTGCAGGAATACAGTTGTAATTGCCACTTTCTTCAGTTTAAGACGTGGAGGGAAGCTTGATTGAAATGGGCCGAACAAACGAACGATCTTGAATTAAATTGTTGTGGTATCTGATTATAAATATCAACCCCACTGTACAATTTTATTGTTGGTTTTTGTTGGTTTAACTTAAAAAAGTAAGTAACCTGGTTGCCTTAAAATTGTGAGTTTATTGAAATTAAAAATTTGAGTTGATACAATGAAGGAAATTTGTTTAATAAATAGAAACTCAACCTATTGTATCTAAACCACATAAAATTTTGATAAATCATGAAAATAGAACTATTTGGCATGTTTCACTGCGTCATCTGAAATAAAACACACACAATTACTCAATATGCTTACAAAATCTTTTAATAATCTTTTAATAAAGGTTGTCAAATCTTTAAAAAAAATCATTGTATTAACTCAAAATTTTAATTTCAATGAACTCAAAATTTTAAGGCAACCAGGTAACTTTTTTTCTAATTTTTTTTTTTTTTTACAGTGCAAGACTGTTGATATTTTTTTATCTGTGGGAAGGGTAGAAAAGTCCTCACGTCCCCTGTACAGCCTGGAACATGATATGTGTCCATGGAGCTGCCGTTTTTGCTATCCTCGAGTGTCTTTACCTGCAGTCCCAATGATTTGGCCTTGGAATAAAATATGAACACAATAAATATATTATACTTATTTTTTTATGTAAGTGCATAGTAGTTAAGGACACCTAATATAAAGTGGGACCAAAGTGTTTACATAAATTGACAAATGTATCCATATCACTACTATCTGTATTTCTACTCCTTTTGCACTTTACATAATTAGTCGAACCTTGAAGCACCTGGGCAACAGCAGCAGAAGACCTGCTGAGAACAGGAAATTGAGGTTATGATTTGCGCGGGGTCCTCAAAATTGGACAATCAAAATGTCTGCTGCGACATTCAGATGGTAGGGTCAGAATTGGGAGTAAACAACATGAAAGCATGGACACATCCTGACTTGTATGCTGGTGTGATTTCCCTGGCACACTTTGGGCCCCTAATTATTAATTTTTAAAAGTCTGCTGGAGTTGTATGCTATTCAAATCAACAATGGTGAGTGGTCAAACTTCTAATAGTCAAAATGCTTTTCAGGCAAAGTATTAGCGTGAAGTTAGTAGTTTTGTACAAGTTCAACAATATTGCCAAGAAGAAGAAAAAATGCTGTTCTTCATTTATTTGGTAATCTTTACATAAAAGCTACAGTAAGGCACGTTAGTATTTTCACCCCCAAAAAATATTTTTAGGCCAGTTATATATATTTTTTGCAATAGTGTGTCAGTAGGTAATATCAGTTTACATTTTCAAACATTTATTTTGTCATTAATTGTATTCATCCATTCCAGTAAGATTTTTGTATGCAGAAGGAGTCTGACAGCAGCTGTTTTTTCCACACAGAGATCTGATCTCACCATCATCGAGTACATCTGTGATTACATGAAGAAACTGGAAAAAAACTTAGACAAAATCCACAAGAACTGCGACAACATCTCCAAAAGACGCTTAAAGAAACCCTTAAAGAAAAGCATATATTATTATTAATTTACTAAATTACCTTACATTATTAGGTTACTTTATTATGTTAATATTTAACACCTTAAATAAAGCGGTGTAACTTCACTGAAACTTCACTGGTGTGGTATGATGGTATGGTATGGTATGGTATGGTATGGTATGGTATGGTATGGTATGGTATGGTATGGTATGGTATGGTACGGTACGGTATGGTGAAAATGGTGAAACTAGAAACGACTAATTAGCACAGAGTGAATGTAGGACTGGTGCCAAGCAATAGTCTCTCCTGCAGCCTGGGTCCATTGCATCTGGCAGAGGCTGCGGTTTGGACAGCACTTGCATTCTTCTTCGGTTTATCCCAGGGCACTCACAATTAAACCCTAATAGCCCCTCGCACAAAAAGAGCACTCAGAAAACGGAAATGAAGAACAGTGCAACCACTCATGTCAAATTATTTTCAGGACTTTTTATAAGCAAGTCTGTTTTGGGGGAATGCCTAATATGCCATTACATAGAAGCTGTTGGCCTGGGATTTGCCTCTTGATCTTCCACAGTAGATACAAGGCTGTTTTTCTCTGCTTGGACAGCTCTCAGCTTCTTAATTGGACGTTTAAGGCCGGTTTTAGATGGGAATAAGTATTCTCTCGTGAAGTCTTCTTTCTCAGTGCGGATTTAGGATTATATGTTTTCTTTTATCAAGGAAAGTGGTGAGCTATCAGTAAGACTGTAGATACATTTAAAACTTAATGTATTTATATTCTAATTGCACTTAGCTACTCTTATTGGACATCATTGCTCACAACATTATGCAATAATATTGCACATCATTTATCCCTAAAATCAGAGGGATTTAATAGGTGAATAACGCTGATGTAGAAGCACCTACCCTTGGTTGTAAGCCTAAACTTGACATAAACTGTAAAAATCTTATTGGGTGATTGGAATGTTGTTTCAGGATAACAAAAATATGTTGATCCAGGAACATGTTGTACTTGGTGAAATAAGGTTATGCTAATCTCTCATACAAAATGAAATAATTTCCATTGATTCTGAAACAACCTTTGAGAAGGTGGCAAACTTTATTGTCGGCATGAAACAGAAGTTTCATTTAAGTTTTGAAAGTATTTTCTTCCCTATTGTGATGTTTCGCTAAGTGAACGGGCTTCTCAAACAAGAACAGATGTACGGCGGGCTTGATTTTGTCCTTTGAGAATTGCTTGGATGGTTGTGGTTTGCTATTGGTGGATCTCATGTGAGTGATGTGTTTACTTCCCTCACGCCAGTAAACATGTCATCAGAGAAGAGATGTTGCAGCAAGAGGGAGGGGGAAGTGTTTGATTAAAGATAATGGAAATATAGTGATCACAATGGATTAGATGTTTATTGTATCAAGAAGACCCATCATAAATGGATACAGCATTGTGCAGATAAGTTTCCTCAATATTTCCAAATATAGGGATGGTTTTAGGTGACAAGCCATTCTACCTCTGTTAGTTTTGTAGAACACAATATGGTGTGACAAGATTACAGTCTTGCAGTAATGTAATACTCCTTGTATGCTGCATGCAGTCTGCAGAGCTTCCACAGTGGCAGAATCCCTGTCTTAAACAGCATATGGGATGGAAGCGGTCCAAAGCTCATGCAAACGATTTCCAGCCTCAAAATAAATGAAATCAATGAGACCGCCAGGCCTCCCTGACCCCTGCCGAGAGTGAGAACATGACTTTAGTTAGGTGTGAAAGCCAAAGTGAGGTGAGAAACCAAAGGAACTTTCTAGATGAAGGGCATGTTTTTTTTCTTTGATTCACTTGTGGGAAAGGACAAAACATACCCATGTACTTTTTAGTGGTAACACTATAGACATTCTACTAATTATGAGTAAATTAAAGTATTAGTAACTTAGAGTATTAGTAGACTCTAGAATAGAATAGTTTGACATGTACTTGAAAAGATACTCATAGTCAGTAAATGTCTGTTGGGGAGCATCAAAATAAGGTGTTAGCAGATATTAAGCAGACAGTCTACTAATACTCCAAAGACTGCTAGTGTAACTATCAAATATCAAACCATTCTGTTCTCCACCCACGGTTTGGCAAACACTTGCACCGTGGTTCAAATCTGACCACGCATCTTTAATATGGTTTGTTGAAAATAGCAACGTGTAAAGCAGATGGACTGAGTTCAATATGGCTTCCCAATACGTTCAACATTTCCCGATACAACAACATTGAAAATAAAAAAAACCTGGACAAAATATTTATTATTTCAAAACTTTGTTCAATTCGAGTACCATATGCTCAAACGTCATCATTTACGGCGTCATATCTCAGGTGTTGATAGCATGCGAGCACAGGTGAGACCTGAACAGCACACATTGATTTCTGTGTTCAAACTAAACTCATTTAAGCCTTGCTAATTTAAACATTCAAGAGCAAGACGTGAAAAACTAAACACAGTGTTCAAAATATCTTCCTAAAGCCCTATTTGGACAGGATTAGATTACCATGGGGACCTGGTGGTAAAGTAATTTTACCTCAGGACGTCTGTAATATTAATGGCCAATTTGCACGGGATTAAGACATCTCAGTAAAACTAGCAGAAGCGGGAGGAGTAACTCGCTTGACGCACCACGGTAACCTCCATGTCGTCATGTGTGTATGACGTTGCTATCACATGAGCAAACACAACATGAGTTGATTCTGATTGGATTATGTTGGTAATAGACACTTCCAAAGAGCTAAAATAAGTGTTGTGCCTCTAATAAGTGCTTTTGATCTTCTCTTCTCTTTTAAATGATATGCGGAAAATACTGGACGTTTGCCACAGAGTTGTCCCACCACCTACAACATAGATATGTATACATATCTATGACCTACAATGCAACAAAATGCTTCAAGCGCCTCCAAGCTCGCAAAATACGCTTTTTCTAACTTTTAAACAGGAAATTACTGAATTTTACAGCGGGTCTATTCGAACGGGATTAGTATTACCCAAGGTCATTTTTTCTGACCTTTTTACAGAAGGCAAAAGTCTCAGTAATCTTTACTGACATTGTCCGTAATGATTGCTGGGATGGCACATTCGGACGGGACTAAAATCACAGAGAACCACTGGTAATAATTACTTTACCCCCACGTCCCCATGTTAATCTAATCCAGTCCGAATAGGGCTTGAGTCATAAAAGTTTGGAACGCCTTGAGGGTGAGTAAATGATTGCAGAATTTTCATTTTTGAAATATTAATATCACTTCTTTAAGATATCATAATTTTACTTGTCACCTAGCAGATGATACAATGAAAAGCCCTTGGAAGACAGTGAGCAATCATCTAAAATGATAGGAAACCGGCAGAACTCCCTAGCAACTACGTAGCAACATTAACAACCCCTCAGAAGACCACCTAGAAAAGTGCTGAGTAGTTCTGCACAGACAAACACTTCCCACATTTTCTTTAGAAAAATTAGAAATCATGCTGTATTGCTCCAGCAGAAGCATAATTTTGAGCTTCAGGCTTCATTATGGTCTGGTTTTCTGGTTTCTGAGTGCTAATGCTTTGCCAACTAATGTGCTGACTGTCAGAGAGCTCTCAAATGATTGAATCATGAAACCAAATACTGAAGCACGCACATACAAACGGTTAAGAAATATGGTAAATTGAAACTACTTGGTGTTTTTGTTCATAATATATCTTAATAATCAGTTTATGTTGCAGATAAATTTGCTGATGTTATTACACCCAGTGTATATACTTTGTGGATGCGTAGTTTTGGCAATTTACTACTTGAAAAATACAGCCTTGACTTAAACTGGTTCAAAATGGCCAGTATAATGTTTTGGATAATTCATTGCTGGTTACCAAGCATGGCTACTCTAGTCATGCCAGTCTAGCTACAATTATAACCAGTTTGTGCAAGACCAGCATTTTAAAACAAGTTTAGATCATCTTCTTAAGGTTCAAACCAGTCCAAAGGGTTTGTTTCAGTAGGAAAGGCACTTTTTAGCATATATTAGAGATGATTCTGAATGAACATGTTTGTAGTTCAGTGAGTTAACAGGGTCTCTATAGAGGCCTACATTAGCAGTCCATCAGCCCTGTGGGATTTTCATGGTCTGTTTCAGCACAGTTAGATCGGTGGGCGATGAATACTAATGACGGACATTTTTAGAGGTCCACTTGAGGGGAATGGAGACAAAGAGTCCATTTGACATACTTCACCATGTCAACTTCAGATGAGAGCACTTTTGCCTCGAGAGCATTGGTCAGCTCTTGACAAAGTGAGGTAAAAAAGGGGAAAAAAAGTGCTTGGCGATGCAACCTTAAACATTTTGTGGCTTCCTAGAACACATATTAGGAAACTTTCCCACTGACATAACAGTACTACAGGAAGCCCACTACAGTAAAACAAAGGACGTTACAAGATCTGGGGTTGGCTTTTAAAGGGCTGTTTATACACTGCTTTGGCTTTTGAAGTGGAGTGGGAGTTAGGACATATGATAGGTTTCATGTCTGGGAAACCACAATCACAAATTTAAAGGGGTAGACTAAACCACCATTGGTATTGTTGGCGATTACTTGCTTGGTTGCTCTTCTGACAGAAAAACGGATCTAAAAACACCCAAGTCTACTTTAGAAGGTATTTTGTTGTTTTAAAATGGTGCCACATTACATAATACATAAAAGTAATCCCGATGCCTTGCCGTCAAGACCAATGCTTTTAAGGGCTTGGAGCAAGGCTTTCCTCTTTCGCTCATGGTGCTGTGTTTTCCTTCCTTTCAGGCCATCCTGGGAACCTGGAAAAGTAATTACATCATTGTGCCCAGCCTTTCAAAGTCTTCAGAGTTGAACTGTGGGAATTGTGATACAGGAAGGAAAAGATTGCAGGTGTGTTTGGAATTACTGTGCAAGAACAATGGAGGAACTGTAGAATAGGCCCACCGGCATCATGCAGTTGCGGACTTGTGTACACGTTGTGGTACGGCATCTCCTGTGTTGTTTTTGTTAAAAATGTACTTTACACTAGAGGCCAACAAAGTATTATATACGAGTTCCCAACTTGTCATGAGCTGAATGTCGTTTGTTTTTACACTGAATATTTGCAAACCTTAATTTAACATTCTTATTTGGAATGCAAGGTTAATAACATTGAGTTGTCACGTACATGTATGTTAAGCATGCAACCTTAAAATGTATTACAGTATTTGTCCGTCGGTGAAATTGTCACCAAGTGAATGTTCTCTGGTTGTCTAAAAAACAATGAAAAAACAACACAGGGAAAACACAGATGGGAATTGGTCTAATAAGCAATACTAATTTGTACGATTTGTATGATTTAGGTTGTACAACACTATATGACTTCAATAGATTTGACTTTTTAAAAAAGATTTTTTAGATTTTCAAATAGACATTTGGGGGGTGATATAGAGGGGGGTTTATGGTTATAAATTTTGACCCAACATAAATATTCGTATGAAATATTCGGACAAGTTCTTATTACTTCCCTTGACAATGGGTTAGCTTGTCATTACTTTCACCTCCCTCCCACCAGCTGTTTTGATCATGTACACTAAATTGTCATGGCCCCCAGATATTTTGTTTTATGAATATCTGAATATGCAATATAAAGAACAGAACCAGTTTTATTTTAGCTTCATACTTTTTTATAAACACTTGGATATGGGTAGGTTTCATAAAAAAGCTACATTTTGATCAAAACATCCAGATCCAATTCAGAACGATGATCAAAACAAAAATGGAGTAGTCCATCAGCACCCCAAAGCTTCACAGTCCTATAGCTCGTCCTGGGTCAACATTTCATTCAGTGACATTAGGCCGTTTTGATTTATATCCTGTTTAATGTTGATGATCGTGTTATTTTACATGTGCATATGATTACATATTAGATAACTTTGTTTCTACGTCTTCTTTGCTTGTGTTTTGATCGGAAACACGAAAAATTACGTGCGGGATGGGGAAAGAGTTAAATACGGAAACAAAACAGTTTCTGATCGTGTGTATATATATCATTAGTAAAACTATTAATTCATAAATTGACAATTTACGTCAGAATGATTTTTAAAATTATACAACTGAACATTGCAGAAAGAATTTTATTTTCATTTGCAAAACCATTCTTACATTGTCACAATAAATGCTTACAAACGCAGAAACTTCTGTTTTTCATTCAGTCTCCAAAAAGTTTGGTTCTGTTTTTATATTTATGATTCGTTCTTTTAAACAAGGGGATAAAAAAAAAGATGAAAACATAGCATAGTGGCATAGCAAGTGACTGCCAATCATCCTTAGATTACAGTGACCGTGAAACAAAAGGGCAGCATGCAAATAAACATTTGACATTGAAAAAAATCCAGTCTCTGTTGTGTCTTGTACAAGTTGTGTTTACACTGTGAGCTGGAGGTCACCTTTCGTTCAAATAAAGACCAAACCACCATTTTTATGGACATATGACCAATGTCCCCACTTCGACTACTGGTTACCTCCGAAAATAGTTATAATAACGTCCCAGTAGGGCTGCAGACGAAAGGGCATTAGCTACAATGCATATACACATACCATTTTTCATGCTTTGTGTACTGTAATCCCCTTAGCAGCATTGTGCAGTTCTCCTCTGACAGCAACATAAAAGGCTTCTGCTTTGAGACAACATGTGTATGAAGATCCGTCCTCCAGTCAAAACATCTTAGCTTTATTGACTGCTGCTATGTCTCGCTAATAAAAGAGGGCACGTCTTTTGTTTATCCACAACACCCCTCTTAGCTATGAGCGTTGTCTATTGGATTGCCTTGAAAAAAGGGAAGCAAAATAAATCAAGAGCGAGTCATTTTGGTGCCAGGGAGGTATTTATCTCACAGATGCACTGCAGAACACATCTCCCTCAACGCTACACTCTTGTACCCCTGTGGGGTTCACATTCTTGTTTCTCATAAACACTGTATAGGTGAAAAGATGAATCATACATACAGCAGATAGTACCCAAAGAGCCTAGCTCATTCTGCATTTAAGTAGTTTGTAGACATCCACTGAAATGTCACTAAAAGAAACAAGTATTTATGGCTGTTTATGAAATTGTGTTAATGCTAAAATACATAGTGAATATCCATATACATACCGTATGTATTACAGGCAGTTGTTTGCTTAAGCAAGCATAACTTATTACTTTTGCTTATACTTATGGTTATGGATTCGAACATTTTTCTTTTACCTTGGAGATGACAAATCTTGTGAAAAAAATCTTGAAGACTTTCTCTAAGCAATGTACTCAAGCCATATTTAGACATGAATATCATTGAGCCTTAGAAGGAAAGATCTTTTACATAGAGCTAGTAAAAAACTAAATACACCTAGCAACCAACGAATGTGTCTTGAAAACACATTTTCCTCTACACTTTGGCCTTCTGTCCACATTGAGACTTTTTTTTTGAAAACTCTTTCCCACAATGATAAATGTGAAAACTGTTGTAGTGTGGACTGTAAAAAAGGAGGTATTTGAAAATGTGTATTGTGCATATATACAGGTGCTGGCCATATATTTAGAATATCATTAAAACGTTTATTTATTTCACTAATTCTATTAAAAAAGTGAAACTTGTATATTATATTTATTCATTACACACAGACTGATTTATTTCAAATGTGTATTTATGTTAACTTGGATGATTATAACTGACAACTAAGGAAAATCCCAAATTCAGTTTAGAAAATAGAAAATTAGAATACTGTAAAAAGATTCAATATTGAAGACACCTGGTGCCACACTCTAATCGGCAAATTAACTCCAAACACCTAAAAAGGCCTTTAAATGGTCTCTCAGTCTAGTTCTGTAGGTTACACAATCATGGGGAAGATTGCTGACTTCCACAAGGAAGGCAAGACACAAAAGGTCATTGCAAAAGAGGCTGGCTGTTTACAAAGCTCTGTGTCCAAGCATAATAATAGAGAGGTGAAGGGAAGGAAAAGATGTGGTAGAAAAAAAGTGTAAAAGCAATAGGGATAACCGCACCCTGGAGATGATTGTGAATCAAAACCCATTAAAAAATATGGGGGAGATTCACAAATAGTGGACTGCAGCTGGAGACGTTTGCAAGACATGGGTTTTAGCTGTCGCATTCCTTGTGTCAAGCCACTCTTGAACAACAGACAGCGTCAGAAACATCTCGTCTGGTCTAAAGACAAAAAGGACTGGACTGCCGCTGAGTGGTCCAAAGTTATGTTCTTTGATGAAAGTAAATTTTGCATTTCCTTTGGAAATCAGGATCCCAGAGTCTGAAAGAAGAAAGGAGAGGCACACAATCCACATAGCTTGAGGCCCAGTGTAAAGTTTCCACAGTCAGTGATGGTTTGGGGTGCCAAGTCATCTGCTGGTGTTGGGTCACTGTGTTTTCTGAGGTCCAAGGTCAACGCAACCATATACCAGAAAGTTTAAGAGCACTTCATGCTTTCTGCTGCTGACCAACTTTATGGAGATGCAGATTTCATTTTCCAACAGGAAAGCAAACAGTACCTGGTTTAAGGACCATGGTATCCCTGTTCTTATTTGGCCAACAAACTCGCCTGACCTTAACCCCATAGAAAATGTATGGGGTATTGTGAAGAGGAAGATGCGAAATGCCAGACCCAACAATGCAGAAGAGCTGAAGGCCACTATCAGATCAACCTGGGCTCTTATAACACCTGAGCAGAGCCACAGACTGATCGACTCCATGCCACGCCGCATTGCAGCAGTAATTCAGGCAAATGGAGCCCCAACTAAGTACTGAGTGTTGTACATGCTCATACTTTTCAGTTGGCCAAGATTTCTAAAACTCTTTTCTTTTTATTGGTCTTAAGTAATATTCCAATTTTCTATATATATATATATATATATATATATATATATATATGGTTATAACGACATATTACATTCCTGCAAAGATGACTGAAAATATACTCGCAATTGATGTCCTGCGGAAAAAACATGATGACAATTGCGTTTTAGAACATGCAACCTCGACGCAACACTAGCTGTGTTTACATGGACCTTAATAATTTGATTGTAATTGGATTGACGGATCAATCAGACTGAAATTCCTTCATTTAAACACCTTAATGAGCTGTTATTATTAATAAAATGTCATAAATGACTGTTATATTATTCTAAAATTCTCTTTTCATTTATCATCCCACCTTATCAAGAATAGTATGCACAAACAGAAACTATGTGTATGCATGCACTATGCGCATGTCAAAAAATCTATTCTGATTATATGCTTGTGACATATAAATGTTGCACATCAGCCCTGATCAACCCACACACAAACTCCATTTGGATCCATTAACTTCATTATGTCTTCTCTCTCTGTATCATCTTTTGAAGTTGATTTAAACATTTTCAGATGTTTTAATGTGGATGAGCAACTTTTGGAAAACACTTGAAAACGCAAGTATGGACTGGGAGCGTTTTGAAATGAAAACAGCGTTTTGAACTGTATTCGGATTAATGTACATTTAGCCTTGAACATCCTAGCAACCATATAGCAGCGTGTTAACAGTCACTCAGAAAACATCCTGGCAACCACCTTATAGTAAATACAAAGTTCTGTCTTGAAACTCTAACTCAACCTGCATGCAATCGCATTATTCTCTATATGGCACAGCTGATTGGTTTCTGCTGTATCAGTAGCCAGTGGGCTCGCTGCTCAACCTTCAAATACTTTTTTTGCTGTAGCAGTGCAGCACGCTTTCAGAAACCCTTCACCTTCCCCAGCTCCACCTGTATAGATCTGCTACGAGTGATTCATGTACGCTATATTTTACAGCAGCAGCATGTCTTACTTTACTCACAGCAGCGTGTCTGTATGTATTGGCAGTAGAAAGTCTCTGTACTCCACAGCAGCAGCAGCAATAACAGCCAAGACCAAACATATCAACATTGTCATATCCATTACCATGCCAAACACAGAGAGCTGTCATGAGAGAACTGTTAAGCAATGTCTTACTACTCAGTAAGTCTTACTACTCGCACTGGCCAAAACGTGATTAGTTGGAGCGAGAACGTGCTACGATTGGTCAGCACAATATGGCAGTGATCTGATTGGCTTAAGTAGATGGTGGGTGGAGTCTACGTATTTGTGGATTTTTTTGAGTCCACAGAACATGTTAATCTATGACTTGAAGATGGTTAACTACACATCAGATACATAAATGCAGAACTGAACTAACCATTCAGAAACATCTTGTTGCATTCTACATGTTGTCACTTCGTGAGTCTCTCCAGCATTGTCCGACTCCATTTTAAATATAAAAGGCTGAACAGTTTCTGTCATTTTCAATGTGTGTCTGCGTGAGGTAATCAGAGCTGCTAACATGAGCTTTTGAAGCTCCGCCCTCTTCCTGAAAGGGGGCCGAGAGCAGCAGTTCATTTGCTCGTTTTTGCTCACCCTCTTTTCTTTTGGATGCAATTTATTAATTTGACTACCCTAGCGGCAGCTAAATCTAATCTGACGTGAGTGTCGTCTAGCAACTCTCAATACACTTCTGAGCAGTAAAAACCAAACTCTGGTCGGGCCAATCACATCATGTATAGAGTCGGTGGGCGGTGCTTAACATAATGACAGCAGTGTTGCGCTTGCGTGCTTCTAGTAAACACAGAAGCTGGCGATCGGCGGTCTTTCGAATCAGCTTTGACCGCGACTCTGGAAGACTTGGAGTTAAGCTTTGCTCTGGGAAAAGAACAAAGAACGGGACTGAAGTAATTCTTAAAAAGGGAAGATGTGTTTTTTGCCGACCGGATACAGAGAAATTTTAATCTGTCAACTAGCTCTGCCTTCCCTCTTTGCTCTGGTTGGTTGTAGCCAGTGCCGTTTCCAGGCATAGGCAAACTAGGCGGTCGCCTAGGGCGCCAACAGCTGGGGGGCGCCAGTGAGCCCCCACCCCAACAAGATTGTTGATTATTAATATTTCGTACTTTTGCTATTTTAAGGCATTATGATTAGTTGCGATTATTGGAGTGAAGTCGCCATGGTGATAGTGGCGCCGCTGTAATGAAATGAGATCATGTAGAGGGGGGCAGGGAATGTCGTCATCCGTGGCGTTGTAATGCTTGTGTCCGAATGAAAAATGCGGATAGCTCACTTAATGTAACTGGAGTGGATGCAAACACAGGGGCGATTAACATCAAACAGATCGCACTTTATTCCCCTCTGAACTCTCATCACAAACTCCCTTTCCGTCCACAGCATTACTTAATAAAACAAAATAACTGTTAGCAACAGAAAAGAGAAAATAATCCCCACACATGGGAGCACAAGACTAGTGCGCACATTCACAAAATGCAGACTTCGTTTGCAGGGAGCGCGCGCAACTCTTAAAGGGGCCACACTATATTTCTACTCGTTACAGCGTGCTTTAGTTTCATCATCATGAAAAGGTCAAAGCCATCAGGGGCTCAGTATCATAAAAAGAAAAAAGAGGAAATATAAAAAAAGCGAAATATGCAGGTATGTTAGCCTACTTATTGGTTACTTGTTCTCTACTAAGCTGGTGGCTTTGATCATAACTTTGAGCAAAACTTTACACTGAATATTAGTACTGGACGGACCACACGCCATGCTCATTTATTACAGCTGCAGAACATTATAGCAGTTCATTTGAATAAAAAAAAATTACATCAGAGATAGCTGTTTAAATTGATCAAGTAGGCTAATACTGTCATAACCATAGGCGTCACTAGGCCCTTTTTTATGAACTTATGCCTCAGCCCCCCCTTAAAAATATGTGATATGAAACTGGCGCGAGGCTTCGGCTACGGCTTCGTCCCGTCTTTTAGTCTTTGTGTCACTGTGTTCTTCAATTCGCAGAGGCATCGAGTGACATGGTTTTCAAGCTTTTGTTATCTAATTTTTTGGCCTTCAGAACATCTTAAAATACACATATGTAGATCATAGAAATCAAAATTTTCTGTGATCTCAGTGATAATAAACCTAGCTACATTATTCGATTAATGCATGTACAATATGTCCATGAAATAAGGATGTCATATTTGCTTTATAAGTTAGAATGTAAAAAAAATATAAAAAAAATAAAAAAAGGGGGTGGGTGGGGGGGAGGGGGGGGGGGGGGGGGCAACATATGAATCTTGCCTAGGGTGCCAGAAAGGCTAGAAACGGCCCTGGTTGTAGCGCTATCCTATTGCGTACAGAGGGAGTTTAAAAGACAACCGTCTATCCCTGTCCGTTTAATAACCATTTAATAACCGATTGAGCCCTGTCAATGGTGAGTTTCCAGACCAAACATCTTGATGTTGGTCTGGCTTGTCAGGCTATAATTTGACAGCACTTACACACAATCGGCCTCATTCATGAAACATGAGCAGAATGAATTTGTGTATAATTCGTTACACACGCCGTTCTGACAATGGTCATTCGTCAATCAATGGTTGCTCTGACGTAAATATTCGGGTTCACGAAAATGTTCGGATTTTCAAAATGTTAGGTGGTACGAAAGAAATTTACACCTGCTCCCTACCATGTGTAAATGGTGCATAAAACATTTGGACTTTCCGTGTTTCGAATTTAGCCAAACTGATGACAAGGCATTTTGATGCACTATGTAGGGCAGGCCTACCATAATAATATTTCAAGAGTTGATTTGCCTGTCTTTTTTGTTTTGTTTGTACTGTTTAACGTTGGGCAATAGGCAGTGCTCGTCACTGTCATTTTTTACCAGGCCATCCAATCACATTGGAGGAGGAGCGGGACAAAAACTACACCGACCAATCATCCCACTTGTGCACCAACCGAACAACAATAATAGAGAAGTTAATACTACTTTTACTGCATTTCTAAATTCAGTAATATTCTTCAAAATGAGATACTAGTAGTAACACATTACTGCCATTAATATTCTGTATCATAGCTACCAAAGTATCTCAGCTGGAAAAACGCTGCCCTTGCAAAGCACCACCAGCTGGCCATTTTCAGAAGAGCAGGTGTTTAGCTGGCTAAACATGCTTTGGTGGACACACGATAATTTAATATTTATTGCTAGTAATATGGCCAATGAGTCTTTGAATTTATGCAAAATCCTGGTGCCAAACCTGAGAAAGAAGTCCAGAAGAGTCCACAGCATTTCTGGTCATGTCATTTGCATTTGTAACTCATGGGCGGGGAATATGCTAATTATGAATGAGCGTGCACACGCATCCTATTTACGCATGTTTGGAATTCACTAATAAACACACGTTTAACTAACGAATCCGTGGTATACAAAGCGTTTGTGAATCTGGAGGAGAGTTTTCGTAAAGGTCCATTTTACCCGCAAATTACTCAGAATTTGCTCATATATTTACGAAAGTTTCATGAATGAGGCCCAATGATTTAAAATACAATTTAAATAATTTTGATATGTTTACAAAGTTTAGCTTTTAAAAGTATACTTAAGTATGTTAATAAACATTCATAAAATTGAATGCTCTTTAAGTACACTTGAGGCTTTTTATTTAATTAATGTTATATTATGCAAGAAATCAAAAAATACTTTGAAAAAAATATTTCAAATTACGTACACTTCTTTTTGAAATAGTTTAATTTTGTACATTCGTTTTGTAACACAGAATAGAAAAAAGACAATGTCCGTGTAGATTTTTTTGTTAGGTTTTTACAATGGTTGATTTCCTTTATGGTAGATTTTCTACAGTTGTGTGGAGAAGGTATGTACAAATAACAGCCTGCAAGATCTGATCAATGCCCCCTGGTGACAACACACACACAAACACACACACACACTCCTACAAATTAAGAATGATACAACTCAGAAATAATGGGTTGCAGGCACTCAAAATTGTTTTCTGTAAATCTGTGGTAACATCAACAGGATACCTGATATCCAATTGTGGAGAGAGGCTGTCGGTAATCACATTACGATTAATAACATTATGATGATTCATTCCAGTGAAACATACGTCCACTGTTAAACACAGCCTTTTATCATTTGTCTGCATGAAAGTTGCAGAATGGGATATCGCAGCCACCCTGCTATCACTTATCTTCAATATGACATTCAGAATACATAAAAAAGTATGGACATATGGCCTTGCAGAGATCAGATATTCAGTATCATTTTCATCCAGCGAAAAAGACACCCATAATAGCCTTGATAAAAAATGGCAGTCATCCCAGTTACCATATCTGGGATCAATTTCTTCCAACTATTTTTTTGGATTACAATATCAGATTTATATTGTATATATGCCTATAATCCCCTAGTGTATTCTTTGAAGTGTAAAATATGCCCTCAGCCACTTCTTGGCACCGAATCCAACCGTCTGACTGCTTGAGTGTGTAATTCTCACCTGAAGTAAATTATGTAACAAATGGAGCGAGTCGACAGTGTCTTTACATCCCTCACTGACCTCAGATAAGCCATTCCCTTGATTTCTGAAGAACTGTGTGATCATGACTGTGACTTACACTCGACAGCCAATTTAATCTCAAAATATTATTTTTCCAGATGATTTGAAGCAAGGGAAGAGGTTTGGTTTTGACATTGGGGTCATTTTAAAATCAGTCAACCTATAAAGATGAAACCACGTACAGTATTACAGTTGCACTTTATTTTGATGGTCCCTTTTAAACATTCTGTATAAGTAACTTTGTAACTACATGCCAACTAACTCATATTAGATTAGTAGAACTAATAGATTGTCTCATTTTATTAGTAGACTGTCTGCTTAATATCAGCTAACTCTTTATTGTGATTCTCCCAAACAGACATTATACTGACTTTGCAAGTACATGTCAACTTATTCTAACGCTATATGGCCACGTGTCCACCAAAGCGTTTTAGCCAGCTGAAAATCTTTCAATAGCCTGTGTGGGAACTGTTGTAAGATGCCTTCAGAGCAAGATAATATCTGCCGCATGAAGAGATAGTATAGTTTAGTTTAATTACGGTTATAACTGATGTTGTCATCTTGCTTTATGACTTGCATTTGTGTTACGTATTCTATTACAATAATGGTAAATGCAAAATTTAATCAGACTCCTAAATGTTCTCTACTACCACAACGGTAGCACTTTACATTAAGGTTCCCTTTGTAAAGGGATTATAAAGGTGTTTGTTAATGACTAATAACTCATTAGCAAATGCATCATAAATCGTTGATAAGCAGCTATAACTGCATGAATGAAAAGAGTGACTTTAAAGCAAAACCTTCCAAATAGTGAGCCCTTTTTAACTCACATATTATAAATGCTTAATAAATGTATTTATTCACACTTTTCTAACTTAAAACAATTTCTGATTTATCTCGTTATGCAGCAAAAAAAATTGTGAAAAAACCCCCTCAAAATTACACAGAGATATTAATAATGATTTTTTTTTAAAATTCCAATATAGTTACCTGTGTACGTTTATGTAGGGTGAACACTTGTGAACCATTTATTAATGAGTTACACACATCAATAACATGTGAAAGTGAACCTTAATGTAACGTGAACCTGTATAAACAATTTATGAATGAATTAGAAACATTAATAACTTGTGATCGTGAACTGTAATGTAACGTGAACACATCAAGCCTTTATGAATGAGTTACAAACATCAACAAAAAAGGCTCATGCCTATCTACAGCAGTGTATACAACTGATTTATTGCTTATCAAGATGAAATTATCAAACTTTATTTGGAGAAGAAAATTAATGTGGGGAAAAATAAATACTCTAAAGTGGATTTACACAAAAAGCTGTTCCCCGCTCTCCCCTACTCTTATTTTGATCTGTTGAAGTACACTACTGAAGTACATCTAAAGCACTTGGTTATGATTTTAAATGCACTTAATTACACCATCATTACAAATGTCTAATTACAAATATATTAAAATATATGACATAAAACTTTTACATTTGGGAGTATATTTCAAAGACAAAAGTAATTATGAAATTACATAAAAAGATGAACTTAAGTCCTACTTTAGTGGTTCAAAAAGCACTTTAAAGTTCAACCAAATGCATTTAAGGTCCACTTTGTAGGATTTTTGCAGTAAAATGGACCGTTTTCAGACTGATGACGCATTTTAACGGTCATCAATATCGTAAATCCTGTACGGTTTTTGTATTTTCATTTTTTAAAAATTGGATGTACATTTAAAACACTAATAGTTTGTATTATATTACTTTTGCGTCATCTTACATACAACAACTTACTGCTGCTGTGTGTTTCTAAAACAGCATCTATGGGAGTGATGGAATAAATTAAATATTTCTCTTTTAACAGCCGTTATCAAACTCATTCTATTTCCCCCCTATTTTTGAAAGTTGTGAAATCACTATTGTTACGGTTTTCTTTTTCTATTTGAGAAAATGTCTATATAATGTATTCTCTGATTCCACCGCTATAAAAGGTAACCCAACTATGACGACTTCCGCTCTGAGAAACCCGGAAATGTGAAAAGGGTCTATATCCAAAAACCACTAGGCCAGTGTTATATATTTAGTTCAGTTGAGTTTATACAATATCCCAAATGAGAATTTTGCTATTTTAACCAGAGAGCCAGGACATCTGAGGGAGTCACCAGTCAATTGCATCATATCTGCGTTACCCTCGGTTTCCGGTTTTATTTGGCAGAATCGCTTTACTCTTAGCGGTATGAACAAGTGTCACAGCAGCCGCTGAGCGAACACACAGAGTAACTTCATACCATCATTTTAAACACACTTAAATGTATCTAATATGATAAACAGATCTACATTACCACATACTCATGACCGGAAAAGCAGAAATATAAATAAATAAAATACAATTTTGATAAAAGTTATGCTCGTTTGCGTGTTTGCGTCAGCTCCTCAACACTCAGCCCTGCTCTGCTTCATACTACAGTAACATTAATAACCGCATCCATGAACATGATTTCTGCCAAAATCCTATCCCGATTCTTTTCCACCGGCTGTGAGGGGAAAACCACGTCCCAATATTCTGACCCCAAACTTGGTGTCATCAAACTACACCTTTGTTTTGAATAGGCGCCCCCTAGCAGTCAGAAAAGTTACATAGTGTATCTTTAAATATAAATGTGAAATATAATAACCAGAGTGTACATGCATAATACTAATGCGCCCTTTAAATAACACAAAAATACTCCAGTTTCGTCGGTCAATGGCGCAGTCGTTTTCAGTTTCTCAAAATAGCAACGCGTCAACAGTGTGGCTGAACACACCTGGTTTTCAGACCAGCATGCCCATGGGCGAACAGATGGACGTGAGTGCATTTGCCATTTAAAAAAAAATGTGGTGCTGGATGTGAAAATTATAACAGCGTTGGGCTGAAACTAGCAAAAAACACTTGGATGACGTCTTGCCTATTGTTGCATTGTGTCGGGTGTATGATAGGGCCCTTAATCATAAATTGTTACTCGATTGTTTCGTGTGCTCCACAATGTACATGGCATACACAGTTTCTTGCTCTAATTTGTTATGAGGTTCCATTTCAATTTGGACACTGCTCGTTTAGTATGCAATGGGACTTCACTTTTTAAAAGAAAAATACAACTGCCTTAATAACAATAAAGAAAAATTCACTGTCTCACAGCACTGCATAAATGGCAGAAAAGAAATGCGACCCGATGCATCACAGCATTGTGCTAAGCTCAATATCTGATCTCCATTCCTCTGACATTATTGTCTTTGTCAGGCTGAGACATTGAGCCATCTGATCTACTCATCTGCATGTACGCTCACATGTCCACACAGTAATGGACAGTGACAATCAATCGGCTGTGAAACATGCTTACAATGAGCAAAAATAAAATCCTTACTCCTGACACAACATTATTTTTCATGAGTCTATTAAAAAATAATGACATTTGCAACGACGGGGGAAGAATACGAAATGGGCAGTTAAGCAAAACGACACCATGCATTATGTGGTGATTAGTTTACTCAGTGGCCGTTAATGGATCTAATCAGAGCACATTAATTAACAAGACATGTAACTCTGTCTCCACCTGGACGGCTCATTTGTCTCTCGCAGTGATGTGGCCTACACGCAGAGACCCCACGGTTATGTACAATTCATGGACGTTTATTTCCTCTTCATTCCTTCTGGTCTACTTAACTTGTAGTTAATGGCTGGTCACCGTAACATTAAATAGATGAAGGCATTGATTTTATTCAAAGGTGAAGTGTGACATTTTTGGTGTCACTTGGGAATTAGCTCAAATAACCAGAGTTGTACATTTTCTGTAGCAAATATAGGATAGGTTATAACAATGGTTCTCAAACATTTTCAGCTAGGCTTTCTATTGAGAAAACAATTTTCATCCTCAAAAAAACACTCTCAAACATGACCTCGCTTGCAAAATCCTATATATGACTTATTTGAAACCATAATACTACAGCTTCTCAACTTTAAAGGGCTTCTTTTTGTGTTTGTGATGTGAAGTCTGTAATAAGTTTTCAATTCATTATTATTGAGCTTCACACTTGTGCAGTGCATTGTGGGATTGACAGCGGACCGGAGAAAGAACTGATAGTGGCCGAAAGCATCAAAGGCTCTGTTTACAGCTGGTATTAAGATGCGTTTCGGTCGATCAGATCACAAGTAGATGAGGGAGACACATTCATGTTTAAACCTAGTGTTTTAATCTGTCGCTTTTGTACACCTTTTGGTGTCAAACCAAACTTGGAAATCTAGCCAAAGTTTAAATCCTGTCTGGCTTATGGTTTTCTCATAATGTTTATGCGTAAGGACAGTAGGCATATATACACTCACCTAAAGGATTATTTGGAACACCATACTAATATGGTGTTTGAGATTTGTGGGATGCCCATCCAGGGCATGAAGCTCTCGTTCCACCACATCCCAAAGATGCGCTATTGAGTTGAGATCTGGTGACTGTGAGGGTCATTTTAGTACAGTGATTCGAGCTGTATGACATGGTGCAGTATCCTGCTGGAAGTAGCCATCAGAGGATGTGTACATGGTGGTCATAAAGGGGTGGACATGGTTAGAAACAATGCTCAGGTAGGCCGTGGCATTTAAACGATGCCCAATTGGCACTAAGGGGCATAAAGTGTGCCAATAAAAAATCCCCCACACCATTACACCACCACCACCAGCCTGCACAGTGGTAACAAGGCATGATAGATCTATGTTCTCATTCTGTTTATGCCAAATTCTGACTCAACCATCTGAATGTCTCATCAGAAATGGAGACTCATCAGACCAGGTAACATTTTTCCAGTCTTCAACTGTCCAATTTTGTGAGCTTGTGCAAATTGTAGCCTCTTTTTCCTATTTGTAGTGGAGATGAGTGGTGCCCGGTGGGGTCTTCTGCTGTTGTAGTCCATCTGCTTCAAGGTTGTGCGTTTTGTGGCTTCACAAATGCTTCGCGTCATACTTCCGTTGTAACGTGTGGTTATTTCAGTCATAGTTGCTCTTCTATCAGCTTGAATCAGTCGGCCCATTCTCCTCTGACCTCTAGCATCAACAAGGCATTTTCTCCCACAGGACTGCCGCATACTGGATGTCTTTCCCTTTTCACACCATTCTTTGTAAACCCTAGAAATAATTGTGCGTGAAAATCCCAGTAACTGAGCAGATTGTGAAATACTCAGACCGGCCCGTCTGGCATCAACATCCATGCCACGCTCAAAATTGTTTTAATCCCCTTTCTTTCCCATTCTGACATTCAGTTTGGAGTTCAGGAGATTGTCTTGACCAGAACCACACCCCTAAATGCATTGAAGCAACTGCCATTGTGTTTGGTTGGTTAAATAATTGTATTAATGAGAAATTTAACAGGTGTTCCTAATAATCCTTTAGGTGAGTACATATATATATATATATGTATGTATGTATCAGGCATAGTATTATGACCACTAATAGTGAAGTAAACACAGATTATCTGATGGCACCTAGTGGGTGGGATAAAGTAAAGACACCTCCTCCAATTAAATGCTTGTAGTTTTCACTGTGTATTAAACTTAGCAAAAACTTATGATAATATAAAAATACATACTTATATGTATACTTATAAATACTTATAAAACTGTATTAACATTGAATCCACAGCTTTTGATTATGTGATATTATTCACTTTGTGCTTCTTTGATGTCCTTCACTTTCATCACAATGAATCAAATGAAATTGATCAATAATTAACCAAATGTAAATTTCAAAGACAAATTTCGTCTGATGATGTTTGTGTTATTTGGTATTCCTTTATTCAGAATTAAAAATTGTAACAGATAAAATATTAAAACTTTTGATGCAATCTCTCCAGTGCAAACTAGACAGAAATATTCAAATAAAAACAAAAACAAATAGGCATTTGAGCGGGCCTACTGCAGCTATGCTCAAATCTATAAGGAAACTGAATGACTGGATTAGATGGTGGTTTGATTTAAAGTACTGTGGGAAATTCTCTTGTGTGTGTCGAGTGCATTTCAGTGCAGTGGATGTTCTCTGGCCTCAGGCTGTTCTCAGCTATGGATGCAATAGAGCTGCATGCACAGTCTCGTCTGCTGCTGTAGGTGAGACGGGACACTGTTATGAGAGACACCCACATATCACACACACACACACACACACACACACACACACACACACACACACACACACACACACACACACACACACACACACACACACACACACACACACACACACACACACACACACACACACACACACACACACACACACACACACACACACAGAGAATTGTTTCGGTATGTGTGTGTGCATTACAAATGAGTACAAAAACTATATGAATACAATTTTTAGAATGGCATTTGCATATATAATAAAAAACAACCCTTGTAAAAAAAGTGTGCTTAATTGTATTGAATGTGCTTTTGTAGTGATTGACATGCTGATATAATATTAATGACATAAATGTACTTAATGAGAGCTGTTACTCAAAATACTTAAGAACATCTTTTAAAAGTTTTGTAATGGTGTCAAATTAAAAGTTTAGCTTTAAAAAACATTTCAAATATTTGCTTTAATAATATTTTTGTGCTTTAAAGAAATGCATTTATTTTTAAAACATTTTAAATATAAAAAATGCAACTTCATATATTACAAATAATATATATATATATATATATATATATATATATATATATATATATATATATATATATATATATATGTATATATATATATATTGATATATATATATATATATATTGATATATATATATTGATATATATATATTGATATATACATTTATATATATACATTTTAAGGAAGGAACAGCGGTGAACCGGCGAAAGGGTCATGGGCGGCCAAGGCTCATTGCTGAATGTGGGGAGTGAAGGCTGACCCGTGTGGTCTGATCAAACAGACGAGCTACTGTAGCTCAGATTGCTCAAGAAGTGAATGCTGGTTCTGATAGAAAGGTGTCAGAATACACAGTGCATCGCAGTCTGATGCGTACGGGGCTGCATAGTCACAGAGCAGTCAGGGTGCTGACCCCTGTCTACCACATAAAGCTCCAACAGTGGCATGTGAGCATCAGATCTGCACCACGGAGCAATGGAAGAAGGTGGCCTGGTTTGATGAATCATGTTTTTTCTGAAATCACGTGGTTGGCCAGGTGTGTGTGCGTCACTTACCTGGGGAACATATGGCACCAGGATGCACTATGGGAAGTGGGATGCTTTGGGCAATGTTCTGCTGGAAAACCTTGGGTCCTGCCATCCATGGATGTTACTTTGATATGTACCACCTATATATATATCCTATATAACATCCATGGATGGCAGGACCCAAGGTTTCACACACATACACATACATACATGATGTACAAGTTTTTTAACAAATATCCTCAAAGTAAATTTTAGTTTACCATAAATGTTTATCAGTACATTCAGCAGTACATTAACCATGGTAACTCACCCTCAAGTTGTTCCAAACCTGTATGAGTTTCTCTCTTCTATTGAACACAAAAGAAGATATTTTAAAGAATGATGATAACCAGACAGTTGCCAGTAGCCATCGACTTACCGTGGTAGTCATTGGGGCCCAGAGATGAGTAAATGTATGCTCACATTTAGAAAACAATAACCATCATGTTCACACAGCACACACAACGCCTCTGCACTTACTCACGATTTCCCTCAACAGGAGAGCTGTCATAAATGGGTAAACAAAGTAACTTATGTTATTTAAGTCAGGTATTTTGTTGTAGGCCTACATTTAAAATGAATGCATTACTTTACTACTTTGCTACCTGAAAAAAGTAACTTGTAAGTTACTTGTAATGAGTAATGTAATCAGATTACAGTCTTTGCTGTTGGCTTTAAACGGTGCAATCCAACCATACTAATGAGCAAAGGAAATGACTTTAGAAATCTTGACCTCTAGCTTCACAATATTGTACTGTAACCATTGTTGGGGTTGGTTACAGCACAATATTGTGATGCTAGAGGTCAAGGTTTAGTCCAGTTAGCCACTAGTGGAAAATGCCTTATTAAGGAAACATTTTGAAAATGAACTTTAAAATGTAGCAATCCAGTTTTTTTTAGTTTTTTTGTTCACAGAAACTGCATTTATAACAGTATTTTTAAAACATTCCCCTATCTGCGTCCTTTCACCTCACAGCACATGACAGTTGTTAGTCATGGGTTTGTGCATTCTCTACTGCATGTAAGAATGTATACAATGTATAATCATGCATTCCAGTGTTTTCGCATTCGCAGTGTAGCTTGATGTCTGCATACATGAGCATCTTTCAACTATACACGCATACCCAGAGGAGACAAGGTGAGAGCGTGAGCCTGGGAACAACAAGCCTCTTTCCCCTGGAGGGATCGGATGTATTCATCCTAAAGCAGCGCAGGAGACGTGATCCGTAGCTGCTGCTCTCAGATCAACCCATTTGATCATGTGCTAATGTTGCCTACGGTATGGGGTGCGATGGTACAGTAGACTGCTGACTTTAAAGAGATTTCTCTGGCTTCCTTCCCTCGCATTAGAAGTTTAGTGTCACTTGCTCTACTGGTTCCATTGTTATGCTCCATACACTGAGCTGTTGTTGTCCTGCGACAAAAGAGCTTTGTGGCAAGAATCTTCCTCTTGTTTGACCTACAATTGCTGTGACAGTCTTTAGCAAATTCCTTGCTGGTTTTGAGCCCTGTTCGGCACCTTAGCTGTCAATGAGAAGGTCCAGATTATGGCTAGAGGGCTCAGACAATGAAACCTCAGTCACAGTTCTGTGACAGTTGCCAATACGCATGGAACAAATTCCACTTCCAGCTTATAGGAGTCCCTTTAGGGCAAGTCACCTTTAGCGACTTAGGTCAAAAGTATTTTAAAACTCTTGTCTCATTCAGTCAAGAAACACTAACATTTTTACAACTGTTTGTCAAGATGGCGCATTATTAACAAGTTAAATCAATGCATCCTTGCTGAGTTATATATATTATTCAGCAAGGATGCATTGATAAAAAGGGAGAGTAAAAGACTTACAAAAAAACATTCTGTTTCAAATGCTGTTCTGTTTAACTTTCTATCCATCAGATCATTTTGGGAAAAAAAAGGTTTCCACAAAATATATTAAACCTTCCAAATATGATACTAACTAGAAATGTTTTTTGAGCATCAAATCATTATATTAGAATGATTTCTGAAGGATCATGTGACACTAAAGACTGGCGTAATGATCACAGGAATAAATTACATTAAATACAGAAAACGTCTCGGTTACGTATGTAACCCTCGTTCCCTGAAGGAGGGAACGGAGACGTACGTCAGAACTGAACCGACGAATGAGATCCCATTCGTCGGTTCAGTTCTGACATACGTCGAACGTGACCGACTGAAAGGGAACGTCTCGGTTACGTATGTAACCCTCGTTCCCTGAAGGAGAACGTCGAATGTGACCGACTGAAAGGGAACGTCTCGGTTACGTATGTAACCCTCGTTCCCTGAAGGAGGGAACGGAGACGTACGTCAGAACTGAACCGACGAATGGGTTCTGACGTACGTCGAACGTGACCGACTGAAAGGGAACAGCATTTAAAATGTAATAATTCTCCACAATATTTTTATTTTATTTTATGTTTATGTACTGCAGCCTCAGTGAGCATAAGACACCTTAATGGTTCAAAAACATAAAATAAATATTTTTAATGTGATTTGAAATGGTAATATGTCTTCCACACAATTTTAATACAAGCTGTAAACAGGCTCTTGGAATAATATCTCCTTACAGGCTGCAAAAATTCTCTACATTTCCTCAGCTCTTTGTTTTTTTGTAAACAATTTTACACCTGCAAGGTGACAATCTGGATTCTGACACATTCCGCGCCTCGCAGTGAATAAACTTTAGTGTGTGAAAGCATGTTTACGTTTGTTTTTGAAAAGGTTTAAACTAATGGATTTGACTGACTTAAAGGGCAGTGCAGTCAAGCTGTTTGTCTTCAGTATTTCTTTTTTCTTTTTTTACCTGACCTGAACTAGTCACTGCATGTGGTTATTGTCTCATTCTTTTCCTCTCTCACTTTTGGTTTGAACTCTTGAATAGCCTTCCCCCATCACTCCATGTATAAAGAATATTATTTACAACTACATTTTTACATTCTGAAGAAAAGTGGCGGTGTACTTAAGTGGCACTTGCCCATGGCAGAAATCACTGTTATGACGATAGCATGTGGATTCTTTTGAAGTATGTTATTTCCGCAATAAGTGCTCTTTTTAAAGGTGTGCTAAAGTGTACAGAATTTTCACAAGGGTAGTGTAGCAGTTCAGGCTGGCTTAGCAAGCGCAAGACGAAGGAGATGGTGATAACAACAGTCTTTAATCCAAAAGCAAACACAGAAGCATAAGACACTGTTAACCCAAACATTAACCGACAAAGAAATGAACAGAACAGGGAGTATAAATACACCAGGATAATGAGGACACTAAACGGAAACAGCTGACAAGAGTTAACTAATTTTAAGCATTGTAATTAACGAGAACACATGCAGACAAGAGAGAACTGAACTAAACTGAACAAACATGTGACAGGTAGGAGATGTTATCCGGTAAGTGGATTTTAGCATGTTGCTGGGTGTTTTGGCTGGGTTTTAATTTATTTATTCATTTGTTTATTTAACAGGGACAATGCATACAGACATAGCTACAATACAAGTACTGCAAATGATGTGCAGCAAATAGAGTTTATAGCTAGTGCTAATTCTCAACTCCTGTCCCTGGTTGACCAAAATGACTGGCCAAAAGAGCTCATCCCCCACTCTTTATGACATTCTTTACTGTATATCATGCAACTGCAAGAGAAAAGTCATAGCAAGAATCAGAGACTAAAAAGACAGAATTGCAAGAATAAAATGTCTGAATTGTGAGGGGGGGAAATACAGAATAGTGAGAAATAAACTAGCAATTGCGAGAGAAAAAAAAGTTAAAGTAAAGTGGCGTGGCGTGTTGCCAAGTGACCCATACTTGGAATTTCTGCTCTGCATTTAACCCATCCAAGTGCACGGGTACAGTAGTAAACACACACCCAGAGCACTGGGCAGCCATATTGCTACAGCACCCAGGGAGCAGTTGGGGGATCGGTGCCTTGCTCAAGGGTTTCACCTCAGTCGTGGTACTGTTAAAAAGTCAGAATAGCAAAAAGGTCAAAATTGCAAGAAATATTTCTTGATATTGCAAGAGAAAAGTCAGAATAGCTGGGAAAAAAGCCAGAATAGTGGGCAAAAAAAAGAGAATTGCGCGACAAAAGTTGGAAAAGCGAGGAAAAAGTCAGAATAGTGACAAAAGGTCAGAATAATGAGAAATAAACTTGCAATTGTGAAAAAAGTAAGAATAGTGAGAAAAGGTCAGAATAGCAAGAAATAAACTTGCAATTACAAAAAGGAAAAAAAAGTCAGAATGGCAAGAAAAAAGTTGCAATTGCGAGAAAAAAAAATTCTGAATACTGTGAAAAGTCAAAAGGACAGAATAGTGAGAAAAGGGCAGAATAGCAAAAAAATAATCTTGCAATTGCAAGAAAAAAAGTGATTAAAGGTGCACTATGCAGCTTTTGTCCACTGGAGGGCGCCTATGCAAAACAAATGCGTAGTTTGATGACGCAAAGTGTGAGCGCAGCATCTTGGGAGATGTGGTCTTCTCATCACAGCCGGTGAAAAATAGGACTCGGGCAGAAATCACGTTCATGCATGTGGTTATTAACGTTACTGTAGTGTAAAGCAGAGCAGGACCAAGTGTTATGGACCTGAGCAAAGCTGCTGGAGCGATTGTTAAACAAATACCCGCCTTGCGAATACCGGGACTTTTATTATGACGGGACGGGACTCGTTTGCCGGGCGCCTGCACAGATCCGCTCTTCCGGTTATGATTTTGAGGTAATGGAGCTCTGTTTATCATATTAGATACATTTAACTGTGTTTAAAACGATGTTATGACGTTACTCCGTGCGTTCACTTGTTCACACTGCTAAGAGTAAAGCGCTCCTGCCAAATAAAAGCCGAAACCGAGGGTAACGCAGATATGACGCGATTGACCAGCGACTCCCTCAAGTGCAATGCTGAAACGTCCCAGTCCTTAGTTAAAATAGCAATTTTCTCACAATTTACAAATAGTTGGAAACATCTGGGATATTGTAGGTACTCAACTGAACAAAATATATAACACTGGCCTAGTGGTTTTTGGATATTTTACTGCAAAAATACTACATAGTGCACCTTTAATGAGAAAAGTCAGAATATTGGGAAAAAAATCTGAAGAGCGAGAAATAATCTTGCAATTGTCAGAAAAAAGTCTAAATTGTGAGAAATAAAAAGAGAATAGCGAGAAATAAACTCACAAATGCACAACAAAAAAAATTTGAATAGCAAAAAAAGTCTAAAAAATGAGGAAAAAAGTCAAAATAGTGAAATGTAAACTCAAAATTGCGAGGAAACAGTCAGAATTACCTTTATATCTTTCAATTATGACTTTATAACATTCAATTATGACTTCACTGTACATCATACAATTATGAGAAAAAAAGTCTGAATTTCGAGAAAAAGTCAGAATAATGAAAAAAGTCAAAAATAATGAAAAAAAGCAAGCTTCCATACATCCTGGTCTCAATTACTTTAAATGTAACTTTTTATACATATTTTATCATCAGGCAAAATGTTTAAAAAGTAACAGTACATCTCCTCAACAAGTCGAGGTATCATTCACGGCCGGAGCACTCACATAGTATGTGCTTTTGCAAGCTGCAATAATAAAGTAATCCATCACAAATCAAACAATTTTACACTTGCATAAATTCTTCCTCTCGAGTAAATTCTGACAGAACAATAAGCCGCACTATCTGTGTTTTAACTGGCGCTGGGAGTACCTACTGGAGCACAGCCAAAACAATTCATTCAGATGGAATTTTGGTTCACGCCCATGTTATTTCACTCGTATTTTTGTGTGAACATTGTGTTCCCTGCAGAAACGTGCTCACGGTGAATATGGCGTACTGAATGGTGTTGTCAATCTTGGTCGTGTTGGAACATGTACATGAGGCTGTTTTGGTTTTAAACTAGGGAAACAGACAGAAAATGTTCATGCTTTCAGCCCCTTTGACCTCCTGTTATCTGCACTGTACCATCATAAATGTGACCTTCAGTTCTGTTTTACGATGTGCGACAGATCAATGGTGCGTATTCAGAAGCATAGACTAAGGTTGCACTGGTGAATGTCAATGGATCAGTAACGACACACACCTGCTCGCCTTGTATGAAAGGACAACTACTCTTTAGGATGTTATCACTTACATTCTCAACTAAAAAGGCTCCAGACTCAGAAAAGTCTCTGAACACATTGAGTCAATGAAAGGCGTAATCCTCCCAGACATTCACCATATAAGGCTTGTGACGATTTGTAGACAGTATCTGCGTGGGTCAGCCGTTCTTAGAATGCTTTTGACATGTATGCTGAGCATACTAGACATACTTTCTATCTCACTGTCCCAGTTTCAGATATGTTGCTATGACGCCTGCACATACACTCATGATACGGTATGCAGGAAGTCGATTACATCTGTGTTATAGCTCATGGATTGCGTCAGTTCTTTAATACATGATAACCAAAGTCAGTCTTTACTATTTTAAATGCAAAATTGAATTCATGAGTCCACTTACAATAATGAAAAATGCACAGTGCCAAGAGACTATACACAGTGCCGACAGGTTGCTAGGGTGTTGCTAGAGTATTCTGGATTATTGTTGGGGTATTACTAGTGGGCTGTTGCCATTAATTTTCTGTGTGGTTGGTACTGAGCTCTAGGCGGTTGCCAGGGAATTGCTATGTTGTCCCTATGCTGTTCTGAGAGGTCTCCAGAGCATTGCTTGAGACTTTTAGATTGTTGCTAAGTGTTTGCTAGTTGTTGCTAGGGCATTGTAATGCAGTTTCTAGAGTGATCTAGGAGATTGTGTTCTGAATTGTTGTCAGGACATTGCTATACATTTGCTAAGGAGTTGCTAAGGTGTTGTGGCTGGATCTTTGAATGGTGCTACTGTGTTCAGGGTAATTATGAGGGAAGTGCTTGATTATTTTAGGTGGTTGCTATGGTATTGCTATGGTGTTCTGAGTTGCTGCTAGGGCATTTCAATGCAATTTCTAGGGTGCTCTGGTGGCTAGGATGTTATGCGGTTGCTAAGGTTTCCTGCATAGTTGCTATACAGTTGTTAAAATGTTGTGGCAGGTTACTAGGGTGTTCTGGGTGGTTGCCAAGGTGCTGATTAAGTCTTCTAGGTGGTTGATATGGTGTTGCTGAGTCTTCTGAGTTGTTGCTAGGGCATTGTAATGTGGTTTCAATGGTGTTCTATAAGATTGTCTTCAGAGTTGTTGCCAGAACATTGCTTTGCAGTTGCTAGGGAGTTGCTAAGGTGTTGTGGCTTGTTGATATGGTGTTCTGGGTAGTTACCAGGGCTTTGCTTGAGTTTTTTTTATGTGTTTTCTAGGGTTTTCTGGCTGGTTTCCAGGGCATTGCTTGAGTCTTTTAGGTGTTTTCTAGTGTGTTGCTAGGGTGTTCTAGCTGGTTTCGAGGGTAATGCTTGAGTCTTTTAGGTGTTTTCTAGTGTGTTGCTACGGTGTTCTGGTTGGTTTCCAGGGTAATGCTTGAGTCTTAGGGGTTTTCTAGCGTGTTGCTACAGTCTTCTGGTTGGTTTCCAGGGTAATGCTTGAGTCTAAGGTGTTTTCTAGCATGTTGCTAGGGTGTTCTGACTGGTTTCCAAATAATACTTGAGTCTTTAAGGTGGCTACTAGGGTGCTCTAGGTGGTTGCCAGGGCTTTGCTGTGTGGTTCTTTAAATAGTTGCTAGGGTGTTGCTGTGTGGTTCTTTAAATAGTTGCTAGGGTGTTGCTATGCAGTTTCTAGGATGTTCTGGGTGGTTGTCAGGGGTTTGCTCACAGTATTAGTAGTGTTTGCCGAAGCAAACTTCAATAATAACATACTGAAGTTGGGAAATGCAAATGTGTTACTTATTTTAATATTATTATGACAAAGTCACACTGGCACGGGCGTTGCATCACCAAAGTTTGTGTTTTAGACTAGTTGGCTAATGAATGACATTGTTGCACGTGTGTAACTATGCATGGAATGCCTCTGTGTTGCTGCTTTCTGTATTATTGCACAAGGTTAGATTTGATCTCAAGTTCAAGCTAAGTAAATTTCTTTCACTGTGATAAGGAAGCATTTATTAGATGGCTCTTACACAATGTCCTGTTCATAGTATCACAAAGAAAACTCCTAGATAACAGCCCTGAACAATAATATCTACTCTGCTCTGGGTTTGTTTCTGGAACTTTCTTTGTATTTGATCCAATTTTATCTGTGCTGAGGTGATGTGCCTCTTAACCTGAGCTATGGGAGAATTGCACTTGAGCCCTTATGTCCCATCTGAGAGGATTCTGACACTTGATTGACACCACCGGTAGAAGCTTGGGTTGTTTTACCTGTCAATCCCCAGGCGTATTTGAAGACTCCAGACCAGAGAGTAATTATGGAACAAAAGCTTGGGTTTCACTTTATTTTGATGATCCCTTTAACAGATTATGTTGACTGTAAGTAACAGTCTTAGTCGAGTATTAGTAGGTAGGTTTGGGTACTGGTAGGGTTAGGTTAGGTACAGGTAGGGTGGTGTGTCCACAAAAGTTTTTTTTTTTTTTTTCCCAATTGTTTTCAATGGGACCACTACGTTTTTAGAACACCATGAGCATAGCGAGGCGCTGAGCGAGTATGTCACGCTCAAACGAAGAGCGATGGGCATTTTTTACATACAATTGGTCGGTAAGAGTAAAAGAATGAAACTTTGAGTAAAACGCAACGCACTATCACTTTTCAGCCAGCCATCCAATCACAGTGGAGGAGGGGTGGGACAAACATAATAACAAAACAAAAGGATTTAAAACAACATCGTATCAGCATTTTTATATAGAATCAACACAGAAACCTGCTTATGTGAAATTAAATACTAGTAACAAATCTGTGAAATGAGATACTAGTAACACTTTCCAAAGATATTCCATATCATAACAAGCAAAGAGTCTAAACTGGAAAAAAAAAAAATAATGCTGCGCTGCCAAAACGCCCTCAAGCGCTCACAGCGAGGCGTTTTCAGCTGGATAAAAACGCTTTTGGTGGACACACGGCCTTAGGGTTAGACTAAGTTGATATGTACATGCAATGTTAATGATACTCAGTATAAAGTCTGTTGGGGAAGCAATATAATAAAGAGTTGGCAGAAATTAAGCAGACAGTCTGCTAATACTCTACTGAGAGTTAGTTGACATGTAGTTGCAAAGTTACTTATAGTCAATAGAACGTTCAAAACGTTCATATATATATGAAACTGTGCTACCAATATCTGTCACTGTCATGGTGCAGCAGCTGCTAGTCAAAACATGCCCCATGTGCAAATGAGCCACAGAAAGATACTGGAGGCTTAATTAGCACTGTACGATTTTGTCCCCTAGTCGAATGCCTTTTGCACTCTCATTGTTTTTAATTACTGCAGAAATTCAGCAGCGATCACACAGCCATTTGACTTTTGCGGGTTTGCTTGAACAGGCTGACAAAGTTGACTTCCCGCTGTGCTGTGTTTCATGTTTCTGCGATCATTTTACAGTGTTTCTGTTGCATATGTCACATGTACTGTAGTAATAACAGAAGGCTAAATAATGCATAATTACATGCAACTGACCATAAACCAAACCATAGCACTTTAGTTGTCACGCTCTGTGTGTACTTTTAGTTTGTTCCTAGTTTGTTCTAGTTTCCCGCCACACATTAGTTACACGACATTCATGCTCATCTGCACACCTGTTAGTTATTTAGTTTGTCATCACTGTGTATTTAAAAGGGTTAGTTCACCCAAAAATGACAATTCTATCAACAATTACTCACCCTAATGTCGTTCAACACCCATAAGACATCTGTTCATCTTCGGAACACAAATGAAGATATTTTTGTTGAAATTCAAAGGCTCAGAAAGGCCTTCATTGTAGGAGGTTCAAATGGTCATGAATCAGCGTATTGATTCAGGATTCGGATGGCCAATGTCATGTGGTTTCAGCAGATTGGCAGTTTGACATGTGATCCGAATCATGAATTAATATGCTGATTTATAACCCTTTTACATTTACACTTATGTATTTGGCAGACGCTTTTATCCAAAGCGACTTACATTGCATTCAAGGTACACATTTAACATTTTGTTGATTCTTGCTTTCCCTGGGAATCGAACCCATGACCTTGGCATTGCTAGTGCCATGCTCTACTGTTTGAGCTATAGCAAAGCCCTATAGTTCTAAACTTTGTTTTGAAATCGACCATCCCTAATAAGTCATTATTTTGGGGGTTTTTGCACACACGATTCTCGTCGCTTCATAAAATAATTGTAGAGCCACTGTAGTGAGATGTTTTTTGCAACGACGTCTTTAGTGCCTTTATAGGTCTTGAGAGAGGAAATTACATTGGTGTCAATGGAGGTCTTCCTGAGCAATCAGATTTCAACAAAAATATCTTAATGTGTGTTCCGAAGATGAAGATGTCTTACGGGTGTCGAGCGACACTAAGGGTAAGAAATGTATCACTGAATTTGCATTTTTGGGTGTACTAACCCTTTATGTTCCTTCTTATGTTTAGTTAATTGTCAGGTATTGCTCCTACTTTGTCTAACTCTATGTGTATTACCTGAGTTTGTTTTATTAATAAATGTTTTGTTCATTGGAACCATCATCATCGGAATTAAACAATGACAATAATAATAAGTAAGTACATGTTCTTAATTAATATTACCCGTTATAGTGTAATTATACATTTAATTCACCTTAAAATAAATTGTATCCAATTATTGCATTTGACATTATTACAAATAATGTAACTTAAAAGAAAAAAAAAACAGAAACATAGTCATAAAAGATTACTTTCTATTAGTATACACATAAAGTCCTCATGAAATCATGTTTGTTTGTTTTTTAGTATGAATATGTTAGCCTTACTTTTATCTATAAGCTAGTGTGCTCCAAAATAATGACAACATTCACCTTTAGAGCATACAAGCATTCCAAACCTACATACTCTCACTTCCGCCAATATGGATCAATGATTTTGATGGCATCACTCTGCACTTCTTTTCAGATTTTATGTCCAATCAAATGCTCTCTAGAATATGAAGCCCCGCCCCCTACATTATAAATAGACACTTGTTCACACGTCCTATTTTCTACATGGCTAACGGCACATAGTGCACTATACAGGGGATAGGGAAAGATTTAGACAGTGTAAATATGCTTTCCATTCGGGCAAATTTAGTCTGGTTTCACGTGAACCACCACAGCACACACACATGTAGACATCACAGATTGGATCATATGAGCGGGTCAGCGTGGACCCGAAAACATATCAGACCAATTTGAATTCTGCACAGAATGCTGTATTTTAAAGCAATATGGAGGGTATTAGAAGGAGAAACGGTTAGAGGTTAGGAGGAAACTGCGGCTTTAATGAGCTCAACAGCTCTGTGCATGCTGAAGGTCCTGGTCTGAAGAGACCGAAACGACGACACCATCTGCAAAAGACATCGAAACGAAATCAGTGGTCCCCAAACCATACAGTTAAGCTTTTAAAAGCATTCTTTTCACAAGGGAGAATTGTAACTTTGGGGTAACTATACCTTTAAGGCGTAAAGATCTCTGTGTCTCTCAGGGCTGTCAGGTGGATTTCTAGTGAGCGTGTGACTCTGGAACACAGTTGGAATCAGGTTAACATTCGCAAGATCATCTCGTTAACGTACTACTGTCTCGGTTGTTTCCTTCCGATTCACAATATGCCTTAAGCAAAACTCTGGTATTTTTTTTATATCAATTTCAAATATCATGTGCCCAGAACTCTAAGCACTGGATAATAATAAGAGAGGGAGCAATATCCGATACCCTGCCGAAAAAAAACAGTGTCGCCTGTTAGTAAAAGACTTTCCCATTCTTTATTCATGCTACATCCAAGGTAATATCGTTGTACAAGGAAACTTTATATCACCAAGAATAAAAAAAAAAAAGATAAAACGCAACAGAGGGTATAAATCGATGTGGGCTGTGAAATCTGACCCAGTAAAAAGTCTTCTCATTGACAAGGCGGGCGGCCAGTGTACGCAGCGCTGCTGTAGTAAATCGTAGCAGATTTCTCCCCGGGGACATGTGGTGAAGTAGAGGGCTAGCATTTGACAGAAACATTATTCAAATCATCCTTCTCATTTTTCGCCTTTTTTTTTTTTTTTGAGCACTTGAATGCGAAAGTCTGGTATTTAGCTGCATTTTCAGCGACTGCAAAGAGAGAAGGTATATTCTGTCCTTCTTTCATGGTCAGAGGTGTATGACAGACACCCCCTGAGCGTGTCTGTTTATGAATTAAATATTTAATTTGGACACGTTCCATTCCCTGTCGCCCAGTGCACGCCACAACACTGAAAAGGTCATGTCACATCACTCTAATCACTCTGAACGTGCTACTATGCAGTCCCTATGTATGCGAGTGTTCGTGTAACTGAGGAAGAGATAAGTACAGGTTAGGGTGTGAAAAACTTTAACATCTAACAGCCTGTCCAGTGAAGACATTGTTGTTTTGACATGCTTTACATTGTTTGTCTCTGACAGCTATGACGAAACAAGTCCTTTGCTCTTCACTTGATTGCACAAGTGGAGTGTGAAGCAAATTCCATAAACATCTCACAGGCATCAAAGATAAAATGGCAAAAACCACTTGGCAGGAACGCTCTGTTCCATTCTTCTTTCAATTAGGGATGTGCACAAATACATATTTTCACACAGGACACATTCTATTCAGAAACAGCTGGAAAGAGTGTACAAGAATACAACTTGACATCATTTTATCATCAGGCGAGAAACATTGAAATGAAGGTGAAATAAACAGATTAACAGACTAGTAGATGTGTATAGTAGCTGTTATTATTTTTTGTTAATATACTTTAAAAAAATGTATTATATTTGGTAAAACAATAATGAGAGTTAAACTAAAATATTGTAAACTATGGAAGCTCGTTTCCACCATAGAATTGTAAAAAATAAAATAAAAAAACTTTTTATCTTACAATTCTGAACTCTCAGAAATCGCAGGATATAATTGCGTGAAATAAAGTCTTGCAAAATACTTTTTTCTCGTAATTCACTTTTTTTCCCCACAATTCTGAAAACTTAAATGAAAGTTTATATCTCGCAATTCTGATTTTTTTCATGCAATTGAGTTTATATCTCAATTCTGACTTATGTCATGCAAATCCGAGTTTATATCTCGCAATTCTGACTTTATTTCTTGCAATTCAGTCTTTTTCTCACAATTCTGAGATATATCCAAAAGGAACCATCAAAATAAAGTTTTTGTTCAGCTTTTGTCCTATATCATATACAGGTGCTGGTCATATAATTAGAATATCATCAAAAAGTTGATTTATTTGACTAATTCCATTCAAAAAGTGAAACTTGTATATGATAATCATTCATTACACACATACTGGTATATTTTAAATGTTTATTTCTTTTAATTTTGATGGTTATAACAACTAAGGAAAATCACAAATTCAGTATCTCAGAAAATATTTTGAAAAGATTCAATATTGAAGACACCTGGTGCCACACTCTAATCAGCTAATTAACTCAAAACACCTGTAAAGGCCTTTAAATGGTCTCTCAGTCTAGTTCTGTAGACTAAACAATCATGGAAAAGATGACCATTGACACCTTGCACAAGGATGACAAGACACTTAAGGTCATTACAAAAGAGGCTGGCTGTTCACAGAGCTCTGTGTCCAAGCACATTAATACAGATGTGAAGGGAACGAAAAAATGTGGTAGAAAAAAGTTTAAAAGCAATAGGGATAACCGCACCCTGAAGAGGATTGTGAAACAAAGCCCATTCAAAAATGTGGGGGAGATTCACAAAGAGTGGACTGCAGCTGGAGTCAGTGCTTCAAGAACCACTACGCACAGACAGATGCAAGACATGAGTTTCAGCGGTCGCATTCCTTGTGTCAAGCCACTCTCTCAGCGTCAGAAGCATCTCGTCTAGTCTAAAGACAAAAAGGACTGGACCGCTGCTGAGTGGTCCAAAGTTATGTTCGCTGATGAAAGTAAATATAGCATTTCCTTTAGAAATCAGGATCCCAGAGTCTGGAGGAAGAGAGAAGAGGCACACAATCCACATAGCTTGAGGCCCAGTGTAAAGTTTCCACAGTCAGTGATGGTTTGGGGTGCCATGTCATCTGCTGGTGTTGGGTCACTGTGGGTTTTTTTTTTAGGTCCAAGGTCAACGCAACCATATACCAGGAAGTTTTAGAGCACTTCATGCTTCCTGCTGCTGACCCACTTAATGCAGATTTCATTTTCCAACAGGACTTGGCACCTGCACACAGTGCCAAAGCAACCAGTTCCTGGTTTAAGGACCATGGTATCCCTGTTCTTAATTGGCCAACAAACTCGCCTGAACTTAACCCCATAGAAAATGTATGGGGTATTGTGAAGAGGAAGATGCGATATGCCAGACCCAACAATGCAGAAGAGCTGAAGGCCACTATCAGATCAACCTGGGCTCTTATAACACCTGAGCAGAGCCAAAGTCTTTTTCTCACAATTATTAGATATAAACTTGCAACTGCAAATTACAAAGTCTGATTCTGAAAAAAGACAATTCACAATCACAATTCACAATTCAGACTTTATAACTCACAATTGCGAGTTAATATTTCGTAATTCTAAGAAAAACGTATAATTGCAAGAAAAAACAAAGATAAAAATTTGCAATTACCTTGTTTTTTTTTTCTTTTCTATTCAGTGGCAGAAACAAGCTTCCACAAGAAACTGATCTGGAACTACAAATAAAATAAAAACACTAACAATCATATAGTGAACACTAATTTGGAATTGACACATTGAGAATAAAAATCTAAACTACGACTAGTTACATATTCCATCTATCAATAAAGTGTTCTCTAAATGGTGAAAAAAAAAAAAAAGAGAGAGCAAGGTGTGCGTGTTCTGCTTGGAAGAAGATCTCTGTAATGCACTTTGTAATGCTTGTGGTGCAACACTGAGCCTGTGTCATTCATCAATGCTTTGACACAGGAAGCGGACACAACCCTGCCTGTCAGACACCAAGATGGAACAAGGCCATTTTTTACTGCATCAAACTGTAATCCATTGCAAGACAGCAGTGAACAGTCATCACACCCTTAGAACAGGTACTGTAAATGACATAAACCTCAGAATGACTCAGTTTTGGAAAACATTACACGCTGTGCTTTTGTTAACCTATCATGTTGCGACTCAGGTGAGTCACGGTCATCTCAGACAAGTTAAAATGTGATGAATTCAAAAAGTCTATAGTCTGACTTTATGCGCTCAAATGAGCCAACTGTGAGTCACTGTCGCCAAATCATCAACACTTTGCTCTAGGTTTATGGTTCAGTTTATACTGTTTAATCCTGCATCAGGTTGAGTGAAAAGGACAGAAGGCCCTCACAGTGCAGCAGCCAGCCCACTTATCTACCATCAGCATAATCTGTACACATAGACCATTCAGGCTCTGCTGCAGCACAATGCCTTTGTTTGCCCAGCAATAGAAACCAGTTGTCCACTGCTGAGTCAATATTTACACCCTGTTGGAATGTGGGTTGCACTGCCTCCCTAATACAAGAGCCCAAGCTCATTTTCAATCTCCCTCACTCTCTCTTTTTATGCATTGTTCTCCATCCTTCTTATGAAGTGCGCAAACACAAATCCCCCTGGGCGCAATGTAAAGCCCTTCCATCTGCGGTCACATAATGTTTCTGAGTAGGTGAATGCTTGAGGGCTTTCACAATGGACACGTTTGTTGTGGTCCGAGTATGAGCACGATTGTCGCGCAGGATTTTTCTCCACATAATGCATTTCAATTGCAACCAACGAGTTGAAGGTCCAAATCAATGCAGTTTCAAAGGGCTTTGAACGGCTTCAGAGGCTCTTCATGATCGCAGCCTAGGAATAAGGTCTTATCTAGCAAAACATTTATATACTTTCTAACCTCAAATGCACAATCTTTTTAATCTGGTCTTCTGCTTTTGAAACATATGACGTATGACGTCACCATGTCAGAAAGGTCACGCCTGTCACGTACATGGATGTACCAACCCGGTGTTAAAACGAATATGCAAAGACTAAATCAAGCGGCCTTTACAAAAATAAAGGTAAAACAACGATGTCGGACAATTTTATCCACTGCAGCTCTGCGCCAAACATTTGGGCCCAAATTTGCATACATCATAATTAGGGATGCCACAATTCTCAATACAGTATTAAACCGTTCAGTACGGCATTCACAGTTCAATACGCAATTGTGAATTGCGTTTTTTTTCCGGTTTTGCATTCAATTAATTATATATATTTCTCTCCATTTTAAATATTTCTTTCAGTTTATATTGGCTCTGTTTGTGTGTGCCTGTGAGTCTACGCGCTGATATAAGTAAATATCCAATCATATGCACTAAAGTTAGGGGGTGTTTAGCGGCGTTTTAAAACCTTGCTGGTTAAACATTTAATTCACATTTTACATGCGCTGAGCGCGCCTGTCAAACACAGACTAAGTAGTCTAAGTAGTATCTAACACTGGACTAAGTAGTCTTACTGCACTAATACTGTCAAATACACACAATATTAACATATATAAACACAGTCGGTTATGTCTAAAGTGAAAGTAAAGTCAAGTACATCTGTATATGTGATGTGTGCAGGTCTTAAATTGACAGTCGCGCATTGATTGTGAACACTTGTCCTTAAAGGGAGAGTTGTAAATTATGTTAATAAAACAACAAAAGATAAAGAAAATATCCCTCCCTGCTCTTGAATAAAGTAATTATACAGCTTTTAATCAATGTATATTGAAGATTACATTTTAGCCTAAATTTATTAATTCAGTTTCATACTTAAATGCTATACTGTACAGCTCTGAGCTACCACTGTAAATCATATATATATATATACAGGGGCGTTTCTAGGATTTTTATTTTAGGGGGGCTCAGCCCCCAGTGAGGGTAGGTCTGTAGAAAAAATGGTAACACTATTTAGTTTAGGGTCCAAATTGCGCTATTAACTAATAGCTTACAAACGTGCATACCCAGAAGATATTGGCTGTTTATCATAACTTATAAAGCAAATATTAATACCTTAATGCATTGCCATACTGTACATGCAATTATCATACCCAATAATGTAGGCAGGTTTAACCAAGATCCCAAATGTTAGGGGGTTCTAACATGGTCCCCCGAGAAAATTTTGATATCTATGATCTACATATGAGCATTTTGTGATGTTCTGAAGGCCAAAAAATTTGATAACAATAGCTTGAAAACCATGTCACTGAGCAGTAAATTATTTGTCTTTCTTATCTCCACATCTCTCGTTTTCTCTGTTTTTATCTTGCCCTGTCTCTTCATAACGCTGAGCTTTGACTGTTTTTTTTTCCGTTTTCGTCAGTGAATAAAGTGAACATATGGTTTACATATTAACATACTGATATTTATGTTTCATGAATAATTTTCTTAGACACGTTAATTTACTGTTTATCAAAGTTTTAAGTTTATTAAAATCACATTATGAACATTCCTTAGGCTAAATCTTATGCCCAATACAGGCTGAAAAAGCTGATGTTTTTTTTAATTTACTGAATGTTACAAATAGAATTATATTAATTTACAATATATACACATTCATTATTAAACTAACGCCTAATCTGATGAAAATGGCGTTGTTAAAGGGGTACTTCAGCGCTGGGAAGATGAATCTGTATTTAAACTGGGTCATCAATGCAGTAGAAATGTGAAATTATTTTTGAATTTGGTGTCTTCTAGACTGAGAAAAGACAGAAAATGTATATTTGTCCCATGGGGATAAAAGACTACAATTCCCAGAATGCTTCGCTGCCCTGTGAGGCCATTCCCAAAGCCACCTACTTGATTACAGTGACTGAGTTAGAGAAGACACTACAATTAAAAACTGATCGTGTCTGTTCAATATAATGAATGAGTCACCGCGCGAGTATCACAGCACTGAGCACTAACTGCACGAGTGATGAGAGCTGAGGTAATCGCCACTACATTCGCGGCATACATTCACAACGCGAGTTCAGTCTGGCACGTTTCAGTTCATGCCTTTGCAAGCTTAACTTTCATAGAAATGAATTTGAGAAGTTAAAAGACTTACATTGCACACCATAGCTCCGTTTAAATGATCCTGTCTGCAAGCTGAGCTCTCCCTGCAAGCTGAGTGTAATCTCCCATCCCCCAATGCCGGATTCAAAACATGCGGAAATGGCTCCCTCTGCTGGCTGTAGTCTTTAGCCTCTGGGCAAACATTCCTCCTATGATGCAAAAATCGTCATTTTGCATCATAGGAGGAATTTTTCCAGAAATAAAATGCATAAATCTCTCGTCTCAGGGAGATATGAGGGGGGAAAGCACAATCATTTGAATATTCTCCAGGGTTTCTACTGATACAAAGCCATATGCTAATCGCTGAAGTAACCCTTTAATATTTTCTGTTCGTTAAGGCCTACATTAGGAATCACATTGGCATATTTCCAGTTAAAAATGTCAAAAAAAATTAGACACAACAAGGTTATTCATTTGCCTAAATATTTTTTTTTGATTAACATTTCTGACTTAAAGCAGAAGCTGTCAAACATGAATGTTTAATTTAGCTGCATTTATCTTACTTGACGTCGAGTTGCTCTGCTAAAATTTGCGCTCATCCTCAGCAGTTTCTGTGTGACCATAAAGCCCGCCTACTCTGATTTGATTGGTTTTATCAAATATTTTGACATTGACGAGCGGTGACAGACCAATGACGCTCAGATTTACACACACACACACACACACACACACACACACACACCTCTGCTTCTGACGTGCGCTGCGCTCTGCTCAGAGCCGCTGCGGATTGGAGAGACAGACTAAAAAACGGGACGAAGCCGAAGCCTGCCGCCAGTTTCATATGTTTTAAAGGTTAATCACATATTTTTTAGGGGGGCTGAGGCATAAGTTTAGGGGGGCTGAAGCCCCCCTAAAAAGGGCCTAGCGACGCCTATGTATATATATATATATATATATATATATATATATATATATATATATATATATATATATATATATATATATATATATATATACATACATACATACATATATAAAATATACAATACACTAGGAATGTGTTCAAGGGTTCTTTTAAGTAAAGTTAAGTTTAAGTAAGGGTTTAAGTCTTTTAAGTATAATAAAGAAAGAGTATTACTAATAACTTTCTGTTTTTGTCGCCTAAGAATAGAATAAAAAAGAAGCAAAAAAACAGAACCGAAAGCCGTGGTTAAAAACCTAGGTATGTATTGAACCATGGACTAACTGTATTGTTGCATCCCTAGTCATAATTATTCAAAATATGCTGCAGAGCTGAAATGGTTAAAGTTGGAGGAGAACATGAGATCGAGTTTTTCAGCACGATCGGTACTTCCACTTACACATCGTGTGACCTTTCTGCTAATACTGAAGTCACGCATTTGATGTTAAAACGTATATAAATGTGTGTTTTTGTGGGGGTTTTTTTAATGACCACTGATTGGACTAGATCAGACCCTATGTTGCATATCTGGGATCGTGCAGAGTTTCTGAAAGCTTTTGAAACTGCATCGATTTGAACCTTTAACCCGTCGGTTGCCACTGAGGTGCATTTATGTGGCGAAAAATCCTGTAATGTTTTCCTAAAAAAAAAAAAAAAAAATCAGACTGAAGAAAGAAAGACATGAACATCTTACATCTTGGATGAGATGGGGGTGAGTAAATCATTTTGAAGTATTTTTAAGTCATTTTTGACTAATCCTTTAATTAGAGTTTATAAATGTGCCGTAGAAAGACAAAACAATGGTACTGATGTATTTTAAGATATGCCAGTGCAAGTTGCTTTGATTTAAAACAGCTCAAACATACATTTTAGTCTGGGATGAGACTTAAGTCTTGTCTGTTTAATCAGGGAATAAGATTTTTTCCATTGGCTTTTGGGTTATTTTAGAAAATATGCTCTGTGACTAATAACAGTTTTGTTTTTCAATATCATTTTCAAAAATAAACAGTTTTTGAAGGCTAAATTCAATCGTCATAAGCTCACAATTTTCTGTTGAAAAGATGTCTAATAGCAATCCAAACACAGCACTGATGTCCGGGCTAAAAGAAGTCAAAATATGGGCTGTCAGTGAACATTTGATAGACATCTAACCCAATAGACTAGTCATCTAGAAAATGAACATATCAAATAAATAAAACCAAACACCTTGTATTCACTGTTGACATTGCTTACACTATGGGATATCATACATCTTGCAAGATATTTTGCAAAAACAACATGTAACCAAATTCAAGTTTATTTTGGCTAAAAGTGTGTTACTCTATGTTGGGTCTAGTTAATCGTGATGGTAAAATGATGGCTGCTTGCTGAGTAGGCTTCTTTTTTATGCCAGTTGTTTGCAAGAGCATGGTTATAAAAAAAAAAAAAATGTGGTTGTGAAATCAGACTATTGAGTAGATGAGTTCACCTGTTCGGTGTGATGTTTAATGTCCATGATAACCTATATAGTCCCATTTCGCCACTTGTTATTACTTATGTTTGTTATGTTGAATAAAACGTGATTAAATTGAGCTTGTTTTTACTATAGACCAAATTTCAAGCATTTAACTAAAAACTTATTGACTTAAAGGGTTAATTCACCCAAAAATTAATTACTCACCTTCATGTCATTGGACACCAACACAAATGAAGGTATTTTTATTGAAAGCTGATGGCTGAGAAAGGCATCAGAAAGGCGTCCATTGGCATTCAGTACATTCCCACTGACCCCCCTCACAAGACCCATGAAAGGCACTAATGACGGCGTTACAAAGTCCATCACACTACAGTGGCTGTACAATCATTTTACAATGCAACAAAAATAGTTCATAAATCTAAATAACGACTTTATCCACAATAACCACGTCAGACCACGTGAGTTCACGTCAGAGACCTACACGGAAGACAATAACTTGGCGGATTTGATTTTTTATTTTTTATTTTTGCGCACAAAAACTATTCTCGTCGCATTGTAAAATGATTGCACAGCCACTGTAGTGAGATGGACTTTGTAACGCCGTCATTAGTGCCTTTCATGGTGGGTCAGTGGGAATGTACTGAATGCCAATGGAGGCCTTTCTGAAGCCTTTCTCAGCCCTCAGCTTTCAACAAAAATATCTTCATTTGTGTTCCGAAGATGAACGAAGGTGTTACGGGTGTCCAACGACATGAAGGTGAGTAATTAATGAAATCATTTTCATTTTTGGGTGTACTAACCCTTTAAGGATGATGGAACCAGATGTGCCAAAATGATAACTCACTTTCCGGGTTTGGCCTACAAATATGTCATCCCTGCTTATTTGCTCTCTAGGGGAAGTAGAGTCAGCTAACAATGAGTTAAAGATAGGACAATGTGTCTTTGACCAGAATTTTGTCACAGGCCCATCAAAAGATGTTGATCAAGGAAGACGTCCTACTTGGCAAAAATCACGGTCACCATCCCCTGACTGCCGGGACAGATAGAACTGGCAATCGGGCCAAGGTCTTCACCACCCAGCAGATGCCTCTGCCGTGAGCTCACTACATTCTCGCAGAATGACCCCTTTGTTGCCAGGGCTGCTTGGAGGCCGTGAATGGATTACGGAAGGAATGTGCAACATTGCAACTGCCGAGCTGATGAACTGGAGCTTGTCCTTGAGCCGCTATCCCTTGAACCACTTCCCCCTCTTCCTCTCCTCTCAGCACAGGTGTAATAAGGAGGAAACAGGATGTCTCCAGGGTTGTTAGCCCTCCTTTTGCATTGATATCATCAATGCCATCTGATTTTGTTATTTGGTCCATTGTAAATGAACTGTCCATGGAGGGAGCTGGTCCTGGTCAGGAGGATTCATGCTCCAATCTCCCACCCCCGTTGACCTTCCATTTATTAAAGCTGATATAACTTATTGCTTTCAGACCTTGTTTTGCTTTCACTTCAAATATAAAGATATCTTAGTGGTACAATTATGTTGGTGAAGGAGGTTGCTCTTCATGTGGTGAAAAGTTACTTTCGAAGGCTAATACAAGTTAGGTAGTTATTTTATGTGAATGTGTTTTTCAAACAATGCAAAAACTTTTGGGCTAAACAACTTCAAAAGGCATTAATCATACAAGCTCGCTCAGCCTTGAATAAGGCTTTGTAAAATGTTATTACATCTTCATTGTCTTCAAGTCCAAGACTGTCATACATTTTCTACCTTTTGTTCTTTTATACAAGTTTTACCTCGTTATCACTCCATGCATTGTGCATGTTTTCCATTACATCCGTAATGGTGTTATCTAAATGTCCTGTTCTTGGTTGTAGGCCTGTCTGTTACGCACTGTTTCAGGAGCTTGAGAAATCACTTCAGTGCTATGAATGCAACCTGTGGGTTTGTGAGTTTCACATATTTTACGAGGAATGAACACCGTGTTTGCCGTTCCATTGATTGCAACTGCGATGAACAATGTTAGACTGATGCTAACATGTGACTGTCAAATCATCGGAAGACTGGGAATCCTGGGAAGAGGTTAGAGAAGTGAGTGTCAGTCAAAAATCCAATTTAACATTGACTAGATTTGTTTTTTGTACTTTGATCTCAGGTCATTGCGAACCTTGTGAACCTTAATAAATGTAAAATTCCAAACCCATCAAAGGTATTAAAATAGCAATAGTCCTTTGAAATCGATTTGGATTAATTTATAGAAAATTTACCACAGAAACCTCTCATCATGTTAGATTAATATTTCTACGTTAGTAGAGTAGCCTGAAAATTATTGTGCTAAATTGGACTTTGGAACTTTAATCAAGTGCCATAGCTCCAAGAATAATCTGAAGAAAGATTCTTTTCAGCAATCAGAATAATTAATTAGCCATGGTGCAGAAAACTATATACTAGAGATACTTTGATTTCTCGTGCAATATTGAAATGCACAATCAAATGAGGTTTATTTTTTTAATTTTTTTCCCCTATTAGATTATACCCAGCCTCAAAGTGACTGTTAAATGAACAAAGCAATGGTAAAATGTGATTCACTATCTAATACACGTCCAAAAAAACTATAGAGGAAGCTGTCAAATTCTGCATCCCTGTGTGCGCTCCTATTGGCTTTTGGGCACAAAGATGAAAAACAGCAGCAGTTCCTGTGGTCAAAGTGTGAACCACACTGGGTAGTCAATTGTCAGTTAAATGGAGCACAGTGCAATAAGCACCAGCACAGACTGTTTGCTCGCATATCCCCAAATCCTTCCCTCCATAAACCCCCATCTTTCCTCCCACACATTTACCCTGTAGGGTCCCAGTCGGGTGGAATACAGCACAAGTGGATGTGGCAGGTTGCCATAGAAACTTAATAAGCCACCGGCTGCAGAGAGACTTAGCTGGGGTAACTACTGAACCATGGTTTTAAAAGGTAATAAATTGTAAGCAGGGCAATATGTGGAAAGAGAGACAGAAAGAGAATGGATGTCAGAAGGGAAGAAATGTGTTGTTTCGCCTGAGAATTGGGTTGTGTATGTGAGGTTGAAACTGAATTAAATAGTTTGTCAAGCATGGTCTCAACTGTGAGCGCCACCAGAGCCGCGAGGCTGAAGGTTAAACGGCTGTCTGTGATGCCGATGTCGATTGCTTCCCTTTTGACGCGTGTCACCGTTCGTCTGTGGCGTCCCCATTCTTTATCCTCTCCTACAATTGTCATTGCCTCGACTGGAATGCCCATCATGTGCACCTGTCTGGCGGCAAGAATTGATGTGTTGCTTGCTGTCATAGCTCAGATAGCTCCTACGGCTGCTCTGTTGCCAAGTATCCTTTGTGGCTGTAAACCTTTCATTAGCGCCAGTGCTGTAAATCTATCATTAATTATTGGGCTTGGCATTTACAGAGGGACCTCTGATTGATAGCAGAGACGGCAGCAAGCATGGTGTAGACTGTTTAGAGAGCAGATCCATAATGGCTGGCAACAAGGTGGAATTTGTCTAAGTTTTAATATCCAGAGGTCTTGCCATTCATCTTGCTAACCCTATCACATCGTAGATCTCAGGAATTGGCTTCCAGGTGTTCATCTACATTAGCTGGCATTCATCTACAGGAGACTCTGTCTCCTCTCCACCATAAGCTGGTGTGTGGTGGGCGCTCAAGCGTAATATGGCCTCTGTCGCATCATCCAGGTGGATGCTGCACATTGGTGGATGAGATTCCTTCCATGTAAAGCATGCTGAGAAAAGTGCTATAAAAATGTAACAAATTATTATTATTATTATTACATGTGTTGAAGTGTCTTGCCAAGGTGTGTTTGGTGAGGATGGCATAAGTGTCTTAAGTGGCCACTTACTGTTATCCTGAGGGGAAGGAAAACTCTTTAAATTTGCTGAACTCAAGATACATGTTTAGTTTTTTTTTTTTTTTTTTTGTTTTTTTTTTTTAGAAATGAAAACTCCATATTTGATCTCTGGCCCCATTTACACCTGGGCCAAGTTGAATAAATGAATCACTTGTTAAGAAATTGTCCGAAAAGAAGAAATTAAGAAATTAAAGGGTTAGTTCACCCAAAAATTAAAATTCTGTCATTAATTACTCACCCTCACATCGTACTCACACCTCACATCGATAATACCTTTATTCATCTTCGGAACCCAAATTAAGATATTTTGAAGAAATCTGAGATCCCTCTATAGACAGGAATTTAATTAACACTTTCAAGACCCAGAAAGGTAGTAAAAACATTGATAAAATAGTGCCTGTGACTACAGTAGTTCAACCTTAATTTTGCATTAGGAGACTAGCACAGGCTAGAAAGAAATTGTTGAATAAAGTAGATTTTTTTGTTTGACTAGAATGAAACATGCTGCAAAACACACTCAATGAACCTCATTGGTTCTTACTGAAGCTCAAGCGTGCTGCATAACACAAGAATGAACTTCATTGATTCTCGCTGAAGCTTAAACGTGCTGCATAACACAAGAATGAACCTTATTGGTTCTTGTGAAGCTCAAACGTGCTGTGTAACATGAGAATGAAACTCATTGGTTATTACGGAAGCTCAAACATGCCGAGGAACATTAAAATGAACCTTATTGATTCTCATTGACGCTCAAACGTGCTGCATAACACGAAAATGAACCTCATTGGTTCTTACTGAAGCTCAAAAGTGCTGCTTAATAAGAATTAACCTCATTGGGTCTAGCTAAAGATGCTCAATTCATGTGGATTACTTTTATCATGTCTTTCTGGGACTTGAAGTGCTAGTTGCTTTGCTGTAGATGGGGAGAGAAAAGTCTCAGATTTCATCAGAAATATCTTTATTTGTGTTCTGAAGATGAAGAAACGTCTTATGGATTTGGAACGATAGGAGGGTGAGTAATTAATGACATAATAAACATTTTTGTTTGAACTACACCTTCAACTCTTTTAGTTTAAGCTTCTTTTTCCAGTAGGGACAAATTAGAGTTTGTTTTTATGCCACTGTGTTTACTTGTAAAGGCTAGGATATAGGGGGATGTTCATATTGGCTCATTGCTGAGACTCAGTCGCCATGCATTGCATATGATTAGATGTGGGCAACTTTCAAAAAACATGTGCATGCATTTTATCAAATGCCGCTTATCTGAGCCTTGCAGTTAGTCTCAGGTCTATAACTGTTGCAGATTACTCTGGCTCAGTCTATGAGAGCCCGGGTTGTTACAGCCATTGTTCCGGTGTGCCTGGGGACTTGACCACTCAGCAGGTTTGATGAAATCGCTGCTCTGGCAATGTGCTGGAGAGAATGGGGTTACGTTAGGTGGTTAACAGGAGATGACTCCCGAGCATCAGCCAAAACAGTTTATTTTCCTCTCCGCTTTTATAAGTGCGATAGGCCGAAAGATCCCTCTGAGATTACTCAATAGAACAGCTCTCTCAAGTTGTCAGATGTTGGTCGGCTGCCTGCTGTAGCAATTTAGGGATGTTCTTTGTTTGGCAAGTGCCCGGAATAAGTTCATGCTGCTTGACGGCGTTCACTCTTTTGAGGATAACATTCTAATAATGTTGACCCTTTAGCGATAAAACTATTAGGGTTCAGGGAGCAAATCTTTAGGTGCACTCAACTAAATTACTGTTATGCCTAACCTGAGGCACACTGGATTACCTTACCATAAAGACAGATAGCAAGAAATGATTCACACCAGATGGTTATCATAAGGATTAGGTAGACAGGAAGACAATAAGACCCATGTCCATGTTAGTCAATTATCTGTTTACACAGATTCAGTTCATTTGTTTAATTTCTTTGTTTATCTCTTCGCAGATAATCTATTCTTCTCCGGTTGCATGAGTGCTGTTGTAAATTACTTTTACAATTAGCTCAAAAATGTTTAGTTTTTTTTTTTCATTATTACATATGAAGTTTGCTATACAATTACAATTTCAGAACTGCATTCTACAAACATATTTAACATCAAACATACTGTGCATTTATTCATTTTACCTTCATGTTTCCTTTATATTTTGAACCATGTATGTTGTAAATGAATGGTTTCAGACAGCAGATGCATGAATATTCCTGATTCACATGATGGTAATAAGTCATTATGGCCATGAGCAGAGGTAAAATGTCCACATTGACAGCTGTTCTCTTCTCGTCTCCTGGCATTGTGGTGATACTTGAGTCATTACTATGGCAACCAGTGTATGTATACCAGATATTGAATACAATGTTTGAACAAACAGATCCATCACACGGCAAATTACAACGCTCTTTCTTCTCCATCATATGATGAATCATTGCTTCTTATATTACTAGAAAGTGTTTGTTCAAAATTCAGTTTTACCACATATTTTCCATTGGCTGTAATGCAACACCATTTGTGGCAGGTAAATGGTGCTGACTTTTGTGAATTATGTCCAATGCTCAGTTTGTACCTGATATTAAGATATGTTTTTTAGATCACAATTAGACGAGGGAGACTCATTTCCGTTTACACCTGGTGTTTTATTCCATCTCTTTTGTCTATTTTTAACCACTTCTGTCCTGATTTCTTAGAGGGAAGAGTATGTATAAGTGTTTTTTTTTTTTTTTTCTCAGATCGTTCGATCAAATGAAAAAAATAAACTCACACAATTTACATATGAATGCACCTGGAGATGACAGAACTGTGTGTTCTAGAAATCAGGAATTTGAAAGAACATTGCTTGGTATGTTTTTCATCTTTAAACAAAACTTTTAGCTGACAAAGTTTAAAACACATCTGGCAAGTGTGGTTCCCATGATGTTAATGCGTTAAGTAAGTTGGCGGAGAGTAGGCGGTCTTTTGTGGCTGTTCAAACGCATTCAATCACATGAGGGTTTACACTACGAAAGCAATCCGGCCAAATGTGTTTTTCGACTACCTCTAGAAGTGCTTGAAAGTGGACAGACTTGAAAATTTTAGACCCCGTTTACACCTGCATTTAGCATTGTCCACTTGTGATCCGATCTTAAAGGTCCCGTTCTTCGCGATTCCATCTTTCAAACTTTAGTTAGTGTGTAATGTTGCTGTTAGAGCATAAATAATACCTGTAAAATTATAAAGCTCAAAGTTCAATGCCAAGCGAGATATTTTATTTAACAGAAGTTCCCTTTCAAAGCCTACAGCGAACGGCCGGTTTGGACTACAGCAGGAAGTGCAGGGATGTAATGACGTCACTAGAACCGTTTGTTGACTAACCCTCCACCCATAAGAACACGCAAAATAGGGGGCGTGGTCTTGTTGCTCTCCAACGTGGAGAAGAGCTCGCATTCAGCGCTTGCATCTCCCGTTATGGTAAGAGGCGGGACCTTTCCAGGCAAAGTGCGCTAAGCTGCTGTCCAATCACAACACGGGAAGCGCTGGCCCAATCAGAACTCGTTACGTATTTCTGAAGGAGGGACTTCATAGAACAAGGAAATCATCAGGCCGTTTTTAGGACAGAGGAAACAGCGCTGTACAGATAAGTAAATTGTGTGAAAAATACTGTTTTTTTTTTACACGCGAAACATGAACTCATGTTATATTGCACACTGTAAACACAATCAAAGCTTTGAAAACACGCGAAGAATGGGACCTTTAACTCTTCCGAAATCCAAAAGCACTTCCTGGACAAAGAAACAGTGTTTTCACTGTTATACGATAGGTGGCTCTATTACGCATCTTTTGAATGAGTACTGAATCTCCTGATCAAAACACACATGAGGAAGACGCAGTAAAACAAGAGATCGTATGTAAGCAGACGCATATGTAAAATAACATGATCATCAACATTAAGCATCATATAAATCAAAACTATCTAATGTCACTGAATGAGATGTGGACCCAGGACGAGCTACAGGACTGAAGCATTAGAGGTGTTGATGGACTCGATCTCCTCCATCTGTGTTTGATCATCGCTCTGAATCTGATCTGGATACAGTCTTTCACAACAAATAAATGTTCTATTTGTTCAAAATTCTGCTTTTTTATTAAATGTACCCATATTCAGGTGTTGATAAAAAACGGTATACATGAAGCTAGATTAAAACCTTTTTTTCTTTTCTTTTTTTTAAAGAAGAGGGTCAGGGTCTTTTCTTGATATATTGCATGGTCAGATATTCATCAAACAAAATATTCTATTAGATATTATATTTTGGAGAAAATGGCCAAAACCCTGGCGGTAGCTAGCAACTTTTTTTTAAACGTTCTCCGTATCTCGCTTAATACATCCGAGATGATTTGACAGATCCCAGATATTTTAATCGTGATAACTGATCTCTGGCTAATTTGGTTCTTCAAACAAATTTGCAGATTGGATTAAAATATCTAGATTAAGTTATCTGAGATCACTGCTTGTGCCTGTGTTCCCTGAAGAGGACAGATGTATCGATACTCGAAACCACGATCAGCAATGCAGCAATTGGCTGGGGTCAAGACAACGTAATGCCATCATAGAATTTAAAAAGCCACATGGCAAAAAATAAATAAAAATAAAAATAAGAAAAAACACAAATTTCTGGACTTTATAAGGAAACAAACGACCAAACCAACATAAAAGTTAGATAAATTAAATGTGCACTGTTTTCATGAACCTGATTCCCAATGATTTATATTCACGATTTTATAATATTTGTACACACTTTACATTTTTTATTTCAATGTCGTAATTCCATTTTCAATTCCATTTGAAGCAGATTTGCTATGTGACAGTATTAATTAAAGTTTATTAATTAATCAAATTATCTGCATCTCTTGCGGTGCATCAAGCCACTCCCATATTATACTTCATCACTTAAATTAATGCACAACGAAGATTAAGACAACGAAGAATAGCAGAACAAGAACGGAATATAATGAGATTCATCGGCCTGCCGGGCTTTGCAAGCGATGGCCCGTACGCGTTTGAGTCTATAAGCAAAACAATGTATGACAATGCAGTACTATTACATATAAAAACATGTTTTACTTACGTGTGTTGCACCATTCCTGTCAGATCCAAATCCAGCATTGACCGGAGATTTGTTTACAAATGATCCCGCGGTGAACTGAAGTGAACATGTCTTCCCCACGTGAGCTGGAACTTCATTAAAAATAAAGTTCAACCACACATTCCTAATATTAGGATCCGAAGGAAGCTTATGCAGTGACTGTGTTCTTCCACAACCAGGAATAGCTTTTATTTTTGTTGGCTATAGCACCATAGACAGTAAAAGAAATGGACTGAGCGATCCCATTGACATCAACGGCGAAATAATGAAGTCAACCTAGGGGCACTCACTTCCTGATGGCTGAGCGAACTGCGCAGGCTCAGACTGAGCTTGACGACGTAGATGTGACGTGAGCCTCCTGTCTGACAGCTGTAGGTCTTCTAGTAGATGTGGAAAGTGAAAGCTGAATCACGTTGTTTAAATATTTTCTCCCGTTGCTTTTGGCTCACTATGGGCTTCTCCCCATTCTTCCCCCTTGACTTTATCAGACTTTATGTCTCCACGTCCCCCCGACTGTCTCATAGACAGTAAAAGATTGCCTGCGAGCGTCTCCTCAGGTCTATACGGTAATTTCTCAACTGTGCGACAGAGTCACGTTGGTTATGACGCAATCGTTAGCCTATTTTTACAAATACAGCTTCTGCGGGGCGATAGTGTAAGATACAAGGTAACGGAGCCTTTTATGCATTGTCGTGTTTCTTTAGAAATAAACAATGGACAAATGGAGTCTTTAAACGTCTCAGATGTAAAGTTATTCACTGTCAAAGTGACTCAAAAATGAATGGGAGTCAATGGGATGCTAACAGCAGGTGATGGCTTGGTTAGCAATGGCAGCCCCTAGGGGTGGAACGCTTTCCGAGCGCTAGATTACCCCCTTGTATAGCACGAGCCCTCTATGAGGCGGTGGGCGGAGCTACTGGATTAGATGTGCTGTAGAGGCGGTGTTTCATCGCACAATGACGTAAGTATGAAGCACAGGAATGTTTGCTGAGCCTGGTGTCTATAAAAGCTCTTCTTTGACTAACAAGGACGTTTTCCGCTCTGAAACTTAGAGGATTTTTTTTTATATTACCATGACCTTTTATATATCAAAAGCTCAAGGGAAAGTTGATTTCTCAATTCATCACCCCTTTAACTTCTCTATTATTGTTGTTCGTTTGGTGTACAAGTGGGATGATTGGTCGGAGTACTTTTTGTCCAGCCCCTCCTCGACTGATTGGACGCAGATGACATTTCTTTCATACCGACTAACATTTCAAAAATACAAACATTTTCGTGAATGCGAAAATTTACGGCAGAGCGGCTTTACGAATGATTTACACACAGATTTGTTTTGCTCATGTTTCATGAATGAGGCTCAATGTGTGTAAACCTCAAATACAACTATAAGTAATTATTCCATCACAATTCACAAATAAATCTCTCAATCAAGTATATCTCTCAAATATATGACTGTGTCTATAGTATTATATGCAAATTTTACATAACATTAAAATATTATTTTCTAATAAATTTTTATATTTATTATTATTTTAAATTATCATTGCCCCAGGTTCAGTAATGAAGTCTTGTAAAAAAGTAGCAGTGGCTGGGACAGATTTTAAATATCACCTTGCTGTTTCTATGACAGCAAGTCCAGGATGAGCCTCGAAGAATCAAATAATCCGAGATCATGCGAAATCGTCAACAATCAAATCCAGCTAACTGAGTTAGCGATGTACGAAGAACGGGCCCCTGGTGTAAACAGTTCCTATTTACATTGGGAAAAAAATACATTTGCACTGAAACTTGAAACTTTACTCATAGCACAGGTGCTTACTTGAAAAGGATTTGATAATGAATGCAATTGTAACACAAAATCAGCCCACAGACAGCTGCAAAGAAACACTAGTCTTGCAGTGCAGCTTTTTTCTCTTAAAGAGTTTGACGTGCGTTTGGTCCACTAGCTCTCCAAGGCCTTCTCTACTCCTCCTTCAAACCTGCAACACAAACTCAGATCAAGAAACTAAAAAAAAAAAAAAGAGTAGAGAAAAACATCAGTGTGACAACTCTCTCCCTCTCATCTCTGCGGGAATCTGGTGGGGGCTTTTTGCAACCCACCTGGCCTCGACTGAATCAACCGCAGCTCAGCATTCATAATGAGGCAGAGCTCCTGCAAACTCAGCTAACATGTTTTCAGCGCAGACACCCCACTTCTCTTGATCCTCACTCACAGCGAGGCCTGTTTTCATCCGCCCGTTATTGTTGGAAGAGTAGTTGAACTCAGACTTCTGTTTTTCCTCTTTTTTCTCTCACTCCTTTTTATGTTTCAATGTGTTTTTTTTTACTGTGACCACCCGCTGAATGTGTCTTGGTAGTTTCTTTTTAACTCTATTCCCACAGTGGCCACAGGATGTGCCAAAACCGTCTAAAAAAGAAATATTTGTTTAATTTTTATCCCGTTTTTCAAATGTCAGCCAGAACCACACATTTTACAAAACAACAATGCACTTTCTGTTTCATGAATACTTGTGACATACAAAAACGCTTTTTATAGCTCCAATAAACAACTCCACAAAGAACTTTTTTTTCTGTTTAAAGATTACATCCTGCTGGAAACACCTAAATTTTTTGTAGTGCCCCTAATTTGGTTTTGCATGTTAACACTTTATTCTGTCAGCTCTGTCAATTTCCACGTGTCTTGGTGAGAAAAGCGGAAGAAAATCAAGCGCTAGCGGCAGTTCTGGCAGGTCACGTCAGTCAAGCTCGCATCAGCTGACTGTCGGCTGATCACGTCTACCTAAGGAATACGACGTCTATCCTCCTTCAGTATTATCAGCAGCTATCGCGTTTCTCCAGAGCTCATTTACACTTCTCCCTCCCCAGCTCCTTCTCTCTTCCAATTTGGTATTCTGATTCTCCTTGAATCAGACATTAATGATATCTGCAATACATCATGTTGGTTCTGTTCTACTTTCCCTAAGGGGGGTTATCGCTCCTCTCCCTGCTCTTATCCATGCTAGGCTGCACGGATGTGCAGGGGGTTCCTGCCCAGAACAGAACCATATACCGCCAATCCAAACTGGTGGGAAAAAAGTGTTAAAAAGGAAATATTCTTGATTTTCTTTCCATTTTTATTGTTTTTAAATCTCTGCCCGAACCACAAATTGTGTAAAACAAGGGTGAAAACGGCATTTGCTAATACTGAGGTGATTTGCAAGAAGCTCCTCGATCTGCCAATGCTGAAATCTCCACCAACAATAATCCTGCACCACGCTTTGTTTCTTCATTCATTTAGAATTTTACACAAAAGCAAATGATTCCACACTACCATTTTGCGCTGCATTATGAATGTGTGTTGTCTTAGCGGTGGTAATTTTAGGAAAGCAAAGCGAGCAGAAACCCTGGTGTTTTACTTTAAAGCACCGAGCTGGTGCTCACAGCTGGAAACCACTACCATAACAAATAATACATGAGCGGCTAGCGAGAGGGAGTGCATTCTATGCCATACAAACAGGAATAAATCATTACAGAGCTGATTCAGTGCGAATGGAGGGAACCTGCAGGACCCTCTCTACATCTGCCTCTAGACTCGTCATCACCTCTGAACCTCCTGAAATGAAGCTGTTTTCACTGCTCTGCCATCTGATTCATGTACAAAACCCAGGCGCTAAACAAAAGCGTAATTTTCCATCATCGTAATTACACTCTGCCTAACGAGAACTATTTTCAGCTCTTATTATTTTTACCGACCGGTCTCTCCGTAGGTGCCGCCTCAGAGACAGACTTCGCCTTTGCTGTCATTCAGATTTCCCTCATTGGCCAAATGCTGATTGTGGAGTCTCGTTTTTCAGAGCACATCAATCATTCTTTAGCATTAGCGTTCAAAGGGCCAATTAGCAAAGCTCTGAGGCACTTAGAGTCACCGAGTGCAAGTCTTCGATTAGAGCCTGACCTCGCTGCAATTTGCATGGACAGCTAAGCATCAAATAAAAGATACAGGATCTTTCACATAATGACATCTAAATGGATATTAGGGTGGAACTGTTGAGCCTTCATCTGTGGATATTAGCAGCATCGAATGGAAATATAAAAGTCTAGTGATTGGAAACAACAAGGGAATTGAAAGTTAAAGTTCAGCCATATATTATGTGAGCAAGTTGGTAAACCGGTGTGTGTTTATGTGCATAAATTAAAATTTTATGGTGTGTCATGCTACAAATCTATTGATTTCAATCAATCACATCACAAGAATGAAAATGCAAGGTTTATTGTTACATTTACATTTAAAAAAAGTAAATCTTAATCTTTGGTGCAATCTATTGACAAATGATCATTTCAAAGGTGGTTTATTAGTCATTTGGGAAATTATATTCAATTAATTCATGCTTGATTGCAAATAAACCAGCTTTTTTCCACACCCTCAAAATGCAATTTGCATTCCTGCCAGTCAAACACTACATCATAGATTTTACAATAGGCAAACTTGGTTCTTACTCTATTAAAGGTGCACTATGTAGTATTTTTACAGTAAAATATCCAAAAACCACTAGGCCGGTGTTATATATTTTGTTCAGTTGAGTACTTACAATATCCCAAATGTTTCCAACTATTTGTAAATTGTGAGACCAAGGACCCGGGACGTTTCAGCATAGCGTTTGAGGGAGTCGCCTGTCAATTGCGTCATATCTGCGTTACCCTCGGTTTTATTTGGCAGAAGTGCTTTACTCTTAGCAGTGTGAATATGTCACAGCAGCCGCTGAGCGAACGCACAGAGTAACGTCATAACATAATTTTAAACACACTTAAATGTATCTAAAATGATAAACAGAGCTGCATTACCTTAAACTCTTGACGGGAAAAGTGGAAATAGTGCAGGCGCCCAGCGACTGTGTCCAGTCCCGTCATAATAAAAGTCCTGGTGCATGCGACCCGTGTGTTTGTGTAACAATCGCTCCAGCAGCCGTGCTCAGCTCCACAACACTTGGTCCTGCTCTGCTTTACACTACAGTAACGTTAATAACCGCATCCATTAAAATGTTTTCTGCCCGTGTCCACCGGCTTTGAGGTGAAGACCACATGTCCCAAGATGCTGCGCTCAAACTTGGTGTCATCAAACTACGCATATGTTTTGAATAGGCGCCCTCTAGTGGACAGAAAGTTGCATAGTGCACCTTTAAACCAGTTTGGCATAGTAAAATCAGTCATTATATTACCATTAAAGGGGACCTATTTACTTTTACATGGTGTTTGAACGTGTGTTGGTAGTGTGTACACAACCACACTATAAATGGTAAAAATCCCCTCAGTGTTTTTTTAAAAAAATTTTAATCCCCATAATCATAAGCAGTGTCTCAGTATAAGGCCTTTGCAGTTTCTTTTCAATGTGACATCACATTCCACAGGCCCACAGCTACAGACAGACTCTGCCCTGTTAGCATAGCCCCGCCCCTCAGTGAGCTTTACAGAGTCTGTCATGTTTATCTCCTCTCCAAAGGATTTAACAGCAGCATTTCAGTTCAAAACCAGAGTATTCTCAGTAGTAACTGAGTTTTGGTCTGGCAAAGCTTCATAGACAAATCATTTCCAACGGACGATGAAGTATGCAGAGCAACGGAGAAACATCTGAGACAGCAGTTCTGTTTGTGATTTCGAGGAAGATGTTGCAATGGCTTCTTATGACTTTTGCCATTGTTGTAAAATAAATATGATAATAGCTGGTGTTCACCACCACTCCATCAACATCGTTTGCTAAATTTGGAAAACCTAATAGCATCTCAGACCGACGGAAACATCTGGGAGTGACAGTCGAACAGAAAACATCAAGCTCTGATCTGAACTTTATTCAAATTCAGTAATTTCAGATGTGTTAGAACATTTTCAGACTTGAGCATAGTTACGCTAGTTATCTATTTATAATTATTTACAATTTTTACATCACTACCAGATCTAGTGTGAGTAAAATTGGCACAGAAAGGCCAGATCCAGAGCTGCTGTATGTGTTAGCATACGATCACACTCCATCCTCCTCATCACAGTAGCCGGTGTAATCCACATCTGGTAGCCGAGTGTTGTTCTTAATAAAGAACAACAAGGTTTTTAATAAAGAGAAAAGTTTTAATCGCTTAAACAGACGCGATAGCTGATTCGAACGAGTGATGTTCCACGGCGGCATCCTGCTTCACCCTTCACCATCTCTGCGTTGTCGTCATCGTGTAAAGCCCACCCCAACGTTTCTGATTGGTACTGCGATTTAGCCGGATTAGGAATGGGCTTTGGATCAGAGCCATAGTGTCTGTCTAAAACAAGCCTGCAGTCTCCCTCTCATTTACTGAAGCTTTCGCGCCTCGATCGCCCCCCGGTGACCGGTCCCAGTATAGCCGTCCCTCTGTGTTTTCTAATGGACGCGAGGCAAACTAAATAATAAAATTACACTTCAAAAATGTTTTCCCCAAAGTTAGTTTATGTCACTGAAGGCAGTTATCATCACGATGATTTCATTTCAGGTGTTCGTTTTAAAAATAAATTTAGTTTGAGTTAGTTATTTGATGCTATAAAAACGGGGAGTGTGACGTCATGATTGACAGCTGAGACTGACGTCTTCTCTGAGTGAAGTTGTCACTGAGGCACTAACGGACTTTTTTCGAAATTTTTGGGAGCAGATTAGAGCTTTAGCTTTAATTTCTACATTTCCATAACTGTTTATTTCACACCAACATTATTAATTGTTCTGCATCTGCGAGAGTGTGGGCGGGCTTTTGATATCGCGACTGTACTTCCTGCTCTACTTCCTGCGCTCTACTGCGCAACTCCGGTCCCGAAATCGCTACTGCGCAGACTCGGTCCCAAGATGTCCGCGCCGTGCAAGGCCGTCTGAAAGCTTCAAATATGGCAAGCGGAAACGGATGATGTCGAGTCGTCCATATTTTTTTACGGTCTATGGTCTAAAACATGAAGTTTCAAATCTAAATTTGCCAGAAGTTGTCTGGGTTTTCCCAGGTGTAGGGGATCTACATAATTTTATTTTGAAGAGACTTTTATTTTGATTTTTGCCACGGGCGCGGCCATTACTTGCGCGCGTGGAATAAACGGAGAACGGTAAGAGAAAAGTTTCGATGCGTTGAGGAAGAATCCGTTGGTCTTCGGGTAGTTTGAGGTATTAAAGCTCAGTTTATGCCTGTGTTAGACATCGGAGACTGATCGCGCTAGTGTGTTGTGTATTCAACGTGACAGAACGAGTTTGACGCCGTGTCTGTGTGTGTGCGTACAGTTCTGCAAAAGGCCTGATAGCGGTAAGCAAGTGATTCGCCGTAGGAGTGGAACACTCCCGTGTTTTCTTTGTTTTCAGACACAGTTTTTGTTTTAGTTGTTCAAACGAACTTAAAACAGAGAAGCCAGCTACTGGTCGTGTGAATAGGGTCCGCTGAATCATCGGATAGGGTCGTGTGTTGTTCGTCTTCTCAATATGTCTTCATCAGCTGAGATTGCGGCCTCGTTGGATCATGCTGTCGTCGTCAGGATCGCGGGGACAATCGCTGAGGGTTATTGAGTGAAGAGCAGGGGCGTAACTACAGACAGTGCAGGCAGTGCAGCCGCACTGGGGCCCGTGCGGCAGGGGGGCCCGCAGCGCACACGGGCCCATGCCCTCATTGCAAACGGGCCCATGGCGACAAAGTGACTCCGCAGAATATTGTGACACTCAGATTTCAAATGAAAAGCACTGGTTTCAGATTTCATGCGGCTGTCGCGCTCTACCGTCACGCTTAGGATATACTGACCACCTTTTCATCAGAGCATGTGAGCGGAGCACAGTTGCGTGACGCTCCGCTAGATATTCCGCTCTATGCCAGTGAGCTCCACAATTCACTATAAAATGTGAATTATTTGATTTAAATCTAGCGATTTCAATCTTTCTTTAGACGTATGTTTCATGTTTGTCATGTATTCACCGAGTTTCAGATTCTCGCAGATAGAAAGCGCACCTTTTTTATTTATTTTACTAAAGCACAAAGTTTTGTTGTTATGTGAGTGTACACAAATAAAAGTGGACAATTAATATTTATAATTATGTCTCACATTTATCTGTATGGCCAAAAATTACGGAGTATTGCGAGTTATAGGCTATCCCCCGTGATGGGAAAAAAACAGCCGGTACGTGCGTTCTTCAGCCAGAGGGTTAAAGAAACCGTAGCCTATTTAGTTTCATATTTATGTTTAAATAATAGCCCATAATATAGTTTATTATTATTATTATTAATTATTTTAATTAGGGATGCATCAAATATTCGGGCGAAAATGGACCATGTGTATTCTCTCGGTGCATTCTTGGCCGAAAGACTTTCATCACCGAAACAATACGTCCGAAATGTGGGCTTCGTCCCGTTTATTAGCCTGTCTCTCCAATCCGTAGCGGCTCTGAGCAGAGCGCAGCGCACGTCAGAAGCAGAGGTGTGTGTGTGTGTGTGTGTGTGTGTGTATCTGAGCGTCATTGGTCTGTCACCGCTCGTCAATGTCAAAATATTTGATAAAACCAATCAAATCAGAGAAGGCGGGCTTTATGGGCACACAGAAACTGCTGAGGGTGAGCGCAAATTTTTTTTTTAGGAGCGCAACAGTAAGATAAATGCAGCTAAACTAAACATTCATGTTTGTCAGCTGCTGCTTTAAGTCAGAAATGTTAATCAAAAGAAAAAAATATTTAGGCGAATGAATAAACTTGTTGTGTCTAATTTTTAGACATTTTTAACCGGAAATATGCCTATGTGATTCATAATGTAGGCCTAATTAACGAACAAGAAATATGAACAAAGCCATTTTCATCAGATTAGGCATAAGATTAATAATAAATGTGTATATATTGTAAATTAATATAATTCTATTTTTAACATTCAGTATATATATATATATTTTTTAAACTCAGCTTTTTCAGCCTGTATTTGGGCATAAGATTAGTATTGAATGTGTTCATATTGTGATTTTAATAAACTTAAAACTTTGATAAATAGTAAATTAAGTAAGTAGATTATCTTAAAAGAACATCTTAAAATGCTCATATGTAGATCATAGAAATCAAAATTTTCTCGGGGGAGCATGTTAGAACCCCCTAACATTTGGGATCTTGGTGATTATAAACCTGCCTACATTATTAATAGCGCAATTTGGACCCTAAACTAAATAGTGTTAACATTTTTTCTACAGGCCTACCCTCACTGGGGGCTGAGCCGCCCTAAAATGAAAATCATAGAAACGCCCCTGATTTTCACCATCATCACCCGCGTGTAGTGCCAGAAGACGCGAATGAGAACATCTGTCTCTGTGCACTCATCCGAAAGCGCGCAGTCTCACAGCGAGCAAATTGAGTTCTCTTTCAAGTCTTGCGTTTGAACGGACAAACTCACAAAAAAAGTAGCCTATGTCAACATGTCCATCTTGATGAGTCTCTAGTAATATTGTTATCTACTTTTTTTGGCCTTCAGAACATCTTAAAATACATATATGTAGATCCTAGAAATCTAAATTTTCTCGGGGGAGCATGCCCCCCAACCCCCCTAAATAACTCACATTTGGAATCTTACTGATTATAAAAGAGTGTCTTTTTTACGATTAAGGGATGTAGGCCCTACGTTGACACAGAATAAGCCATTAATATTTGATTTGTAAATAATAATAAACAACCGATATCCTGATATAGAAATGAAACCTGACCCTAAAGTGTTACATATGCTTGTTTGGGGGGGGGCTAACTGCATAGCCTGCACTGGGGCCCATCATTAGTAAGTTACGCCACTGGTGAAGAGACATACCCTGCCATCCGTTGGGTATCATTCAGCACCTCGTCTACAAACTAAGAGTGGTGAAGTACACTATATCTCTCTCTTTCTGCTGAAAACTGGTAAGCATACTGTTTTCTGTCAGTGAGTGATCGGAACTGAACTGTTAAATCATACAGTTGTCATTGGTGGAACTGTGACTCGTGAATTTTCCTGCAAAAGGGATTCATAAACTTCTGTGCGCATTCCTGGACCTTTGTGGATTTGTCCGTGAACATATGCTGGACAGAGTTTAACTTTTCCACTTATTTTTCTGGATTTTTTAAAATTGGACTAAGCTTTTTGACCCGAATTTTATTTGGGAACTTGAGATATATATGTGAAATATTTCAGTGTTGTGAAAAGAGTACACTGGTTTTTGTTTTGTGTTCATTGAACTGAAACCAAGACAAATTTGTTGATTTTCACCCTTTATTGTTTTTCATTTTCATTTAATTTTGACCTAACCAGACTTGAATTTGATCTGTTCCTGTTAAAACAGGGGAACAAAAATAATTTCCATTCATTCAACAAAAATAAATATTTTTGTTAAGCGGAAACTGTTTATGCTAATTTTGAGTCACTTATACTAAGGAGTGGGGGCGTCTTACCTATCTTGTTAGACGCTGGGATGGTGGGTTTTGCAGACAACAACACTTACCCCTGAGTTTTCTGCGCACACATACACTTCAGGTGGCTGCCGTGTATTGAGTAAATCCTGAAGCCCACCTCGCCACCTCTTGAGCATTTACACATTGCAACACGATAGGCACAACATACACTCAGCAGTTGTACAAAGACTAAAAGTATTGGGTGGGAGGACTAAGATCCTGTTGCTCACTCAGTCTTCCTTAGTTAAGTGCTGAACATTTCCCCCCCACAAGGCGGTGGCAAATTTCCCTCCGCCACACAGGCTAGTTTTTGACATAACCTTGGTGTATTTAAACACTTAAAACGAGAAAGAAGAGAACTTTTAATCAATTTTATACTCACAGGACATGCTGTCTGACAGCCATCTTTCTGTGTGTATCCGAGGCATGAGCTGTAAAGGCTTCGCCCTCTTATGAAAAGGAGGAGCAGCTCATTTGCATTTAAAGATGCATGCATGCAAACATAATGTTTTTCTTTCCACTCAAAAATGGTATAATAAATGATTTGTAGGGTATTTTGAGCTGAAACTTCACAGACACATTCTGGGGACACCCGAGACTTATATTACATCTTGTAAAAAAAGGCATAATAGGTCCTGCTTAATAATCAAAATGGATGGTACATACTGGCATTTTACAACTACTTTGAATGTGGCTTATCCAAACAGATTTCAAAATTTGAACTATGTGCTTTAGCATGCTGATTTTTTAAAATTATTTTACATACGATCGACATGCGTATGATCGATTTGCAGTGTCTCTCAAAATAAAAGTCCAGCCATTTGACCCTTTTTATGGGCAAACGAGTCTGGTCCCATCCTCACACATGCCCTGATTTCGTCATAATAGAGTATTGTTTAATAAAGCAGTACTAATCACGCAAGGTCACCTCGGTGGCTAACTGCCTTTCCACATCTACAGGTGCGAATCTCGGTGTCCAGTCCTTTTATTATATAGCTTCTTTTTTCTGAGTAAACTCTATTAAGTTCCACATAATTGTGTGTGTTCTCCATGGTGAATATTTGATACCCTGTTTGCCCTCTGACGCTGAGCAGACCAAAGTAATCAGTGCAGGGCTTGTCCACGGAAAGACATCTGTGTGTGCTCAACGGATGGCCACTCACTGGACCAATTACGTTATTAATTATTAATTCATCACAAAGGTCAACTTCCCTTGATTGTTCCCGCTGAACTGGTCAGGACAATGTGACTTTTGTCACTTTGAAGTGGTTAATAAGAGAATTAAGGGTCTAATGAAAAAAAGAAAAGAAAAGAAAAATCACGTATTCTCTGTTTAAAAAACTAGCAAGCAGCACTTGAATGCCTGCTACAGATTGTGCTTTTGGCAATTCTATAAGATCATTACGAATCACACTGTATGACATGGATCTAATAAACTTGTGTACGATATGTATGCAGACAATACAATGATGATAACTATTGAATTGTAAGCTACGATGCAAGTTAGTATTTTAAGAATAAAGTGTCATCAGCATACACTAGGAAATAAAATAGAGCAATATGAATCGCATATTTGGCAATTGTGTTTTTTTATGTGCGCAGAGAAAATGAGGAGAATATGAACATGGTCACGGCTAGGGAAGAGAGACCAACTTGGCTTGCCAATTTTGTAAATGGAGCTTGAGGTAAGTATTAACGCCAGGTCATATTGATCAATATGCCATTTCATGTTGAATTTTAATTGGCTAGTCAGTAGATGTAGGTCTTAGCAGCAAACTCACTGTGAGGTGATCGTGCAAAACATTTTGACACAGAGTCCATGACAAACAGGGACAAGCAGATTATCAAAACCATTACATGGAAAACCATATATAACTCTCAGAAGTGCAGTATAACACATACAAGACTTCACAAAGAACAACATAACACGTAGTGCTTATAGAGACAGAGTTAACAAGGTAATGGGAAACCACTGGATGTAATCAAGCAAAAGGAGACCAGGCAGTGGGTTATGGGAAATGTAGTCCTTTATAGGATAGCACAAGAGATCATGGGCACCCCTGCTAGTGGATCTGACACATTTCATCATTATAATTTGTTCGGCCGAAATATCTAAAGGCATCTTGTTGTTGAAGAATTTTACTATGGCTGGTTTAATTAATCCTTTGAGAACATGATGAAGAGTTCCCCAGAATTACCCAGTTCCAAGTGACGGATTTGTGTTTCAGTGAAAAAACTCATTGCAATAATTAATTTTCATGCTTATAGACAAAAAATCTACTGCAATCATTAGTTCTATAAAGGCTCGGGGAGCAAGATACTATAACAAAGACATGTATGTATTAACAGACCAGCAATGGAAAGCAAACTAGAGTATCATGAGGTTCTTTGGTGTAGGCCCTGTCCATAGTAGTAGTGGGAAGTTCGGATCATTTTACTGACTCGGATCTTTAAGTCTCGTTCAGCAAAATGAACAAATCTTTTTTCGAGTCATTTCGTTCATTTCACCAAAATGACATGTTAAATAGCCCAACACATCTACATTTTAAAACTACATAAAAATAAACTATAGGGTACTGCAACCAAAGCCAAATTATAAGAAACTGAAATGTTTAATTAACTGTTTAGTTGTTTGGTCAGGCTATTGCAGTCTCTCTGTTAGTTCACCTCACCTCCTGATCTAAAACATTCTTTCTCTTGCAACTTCATATTTATCACGTTTGTTCTCCGCCTCTCGTGTCTTCGAGCTCCTCGAGACTTTAGCTGTCGACTCGTCTGTGTCTGACTCTGATCAGATCTGGGGGCTGGGCCGCCCGGTCCGTGCGTGACACAGGTCCGGAAACAAAAATGATTAGTTCTTACGAGTCTTTCGGGTTTGAGTCTTTCGTTCTTCCTGTTAGTCCCATAGAGTCTGCTTTCAATAACGGAAACAGAAAAGATTAGTTCTTTTGATCGAGTCTCGGGTTTGAGTCGTTCGTTCTTTTGTCACGTGACTTGTCACCGTATAGAACACTAGTTCACAACATTTTTAGTTAAAAAGCACATAGTTATTTTTTAATTTTTTTTTTTATATATTATTCTCAGTTAATATCAGACATATACAAATATGGGAAATATATTGACTATTCAAGTCTAACATCACAAATTCAATTCGACTAATTTTGAATCAACTGTGTGTGTGTATGTATGTATGTATGTATGTATGTATATATATATATATATATATATATATATATATATATATATATATATATATATATATATATATATATATATATATATATATAAAACACACACACAGCATGGGACTGACAGCAAGAACGAAAGACTCAAACTCGAGACTCAAAAGAACTAATCTTTTCTGTTTCCGTTACTGACAGCATAGACTATATGGACTAACAGGAAGAACGAAAGACTCAAACCCGAGACTCAAAAGAACTAATCATTCTGAGATTCAGAGCTGATTCAGAGGCCATATGTTGCGTAATGCGCGGTCAACACAAAATGAACGAATCACTATCTGAGACAACTCGGTAGTCCCGAGTCATAATAAAGATTCGTTCAAAATGAACGAATCGTTCATGAACGACACATCACTAGTCCATAGGTCACATTCAGAGGGTAACAGATTCTCCATTTCCTGCTGAAGATGAAGGCAGGGGCGCAGCCGACCCCACGGGAGGAATGGGCAGGGACCATCCTGGTGGTGCGAAGGATGGGAAGAATATTGGTATCATCATCTGCAGACTCAGACATGTTTTATACTCCAAGTGTTAGATGATGATTAGTTAGATCTAAACGTAATGAGTGATGTAACATTTGAGTCTTCCTGGCAGAACTTGCGCTTGGGCTTTCATAGATGTGTCATGTATTTAATGTGAGCAATGCTATTTGTTTCAACGGTTTGCAGCTCCCTACAGTATGTAGGGGCGAGCGGGGCACAACCTAATGCTTTTTGACTTTCTTTTTTGTGTAAATCCACTTGGGTTCAGAGTATTTTTCCTCGTGTTAATTTCACACATCTAGTACAATTATGTGGTTTTGTTTCATTAATACAGTGTATACTTAATTTACCCCGAAAGAAATGAAGTGAATTGTGACAACAATCCCCATTGGTGGTAACATGACCATATGACAGCTTTAAATGTTACCTGATATAAATATCCCAAAAAAATATTTTGTCAAAAAAATACAATTCACTTTTTCAAAATGGCAACAAACACACAGACAAACACAGCTATAAAGCATAGTTCAAAACATAATGATAATGAATAATTTCTGAACATTGACTCTTGTCTTTATTCACCCTTTGCTCATGTTTTTTTCAATAGAATTCATAAAGTATAGAATATAATAGCGTAGTTCTTCCAGGGCTCATTGTAACGCAGTGTTACAATATGCCCCGACGGCACAACTGGGATTTAAACCAGGCTCGTGTCTAGATAAGCGTTAAATAATAGATATCAAAATAAAATCCTATCAGCTTTGTCTAATTTTAAATAAACACACGCACAAAACAGAGATGAAAAATTACCTTAAGCAGGAAATTTACTTTTGCTATGGTTAAATAAATGTTCAATCATGTTTTTTGTTTTGTTTTTTTTTTTGGTAAAAAATTGTCTCTATATAGTGTTGTTATGGCAACTAGTAAATGCATTAATTTCCGTCATACTGGCATGTGTGGAAAGTTTTAAACCATGCGTGTTACAACCAACCCCGCATTAGCTTATGCCTGGCTCTCCTATGTTCTGAAGGAAGCTACCTATATAGACAGCAAAGCTGTTCTGTACGTTTCGGATCAGAGCCATAGTGTCTGTCTAGACTAAAACATGAAGTTTCAAATGAACGCGATTCTTCTACACTCTCGCTCAGTGTTGATAATTAAGGCTTAATGTCTTGTACCTCCTAACAAGGCCCAGCTGGAGTCCCGTGTGGTTCTGTTTAATTTGAAAGTCTGGCGGTTTGTAATGTTTAATGTGTCATTTCTTCTGACCTTCAGTTAATGGTTCTGCCATGCCACTGAAAAGGTCATATCTCTATTTCCTCTTTATTGCCAAAATGAGATGCAGAGCGACCCCCTGCCCTCTTTGGTGTGACCAGCTCACAATTACAGTGGTGACTGATTAAATTACCACCTCTGCGCACCGAGAATACCTCATTCCTTTCAAATGATCACGGACCCTCCACAAAATCTGACCTGGTTTGTTCCACTGAGATGAAAGAGACCACCTACACTTCCAACTGCTGACTGAGTGAGATGGAAGAGGCGGGCGCTCCGTGACTCGCATGGATTTAATTAATGTTAATTCGGTTTTTGTTATATTTAAACAATGCATGTTAATCTGGCCTGGTAAATTATGAATTGTCAAGCTTGTCTTCATTTACATTATATTAATAGTCATATTAGCATTAAGTGCATAATTAAATTTGATTATGAATAATTATTCACATAAATTAGATTTAGGCCCAAATTATTGCTGTTAAAGTCTGTGAAAAGCTATTTAGCAAAGAGAAAATGCATTCGGCAAATGCTCTTAGTATTCGCGTCGTCTGCGCATACACAGACGCACAAGATCCATTCCCTTAAAATCATTACGGCCGCATTGATATTGAAATTTGCATAATTTAATGCCTTAGTCCTCCAAACTTCTCTTCGGTAGTTTGGAGGATTTGTCCTTCTCAGTTTAAGCAATATAAGCTGAGTTCTTGAATGAGTTTATGTTACTCATGATATCATGGCTAAAGTTGTTTGCATAAGCACTATTTATATTTGTGATAGATATAACTGGTTATGAACTAGTTCCGCTTGGTAACGTTCTTGACAGGCTCTTTTTATTTAACTGACATTGTGTGTCTATTTTATATGTTTTGCTTGGATGGTGACTGGTTTTAAACTACATGACTGACAACAGAGATGCACATTCTCCACAGCCCAGGGCTGCTTACAGCAAATGTAGAACATTTAAAAATGACTTTTCTGCCATAGGGAATGCTGTCCATGAGAAATGACTAGAAATAACTGGCAACATCCTATAACTGACACTGGTGGGCAAGGGCATAGTTTTGGTTTTAATGGGGGGAAAGGGCATGCGCTCCCTCATGGGATTTATTTGTTTGCTGGTTTGTTTATTTCTTTATTTGTGCAACTTTTGTGGCACATGTAAAGTCGGTTGATAACAAAACTGCAGTAAAGTAATAGCCTAGTTAATTAAAAATGATTTGTTTACATAGTGACATATGTGATGTATGTTATATTATTTAAACACTTAAAACCTTATCAGTTTGACAGAACTTTACTTGCAGTAGCTCGTCTGTTTGATCGGACCCCACTTCACTCACCACGTGCATCATTGAGCCTTAGGCCGGAGACACACTGCAAGCGTGGCGTTTCTGCTGCGTGTCAGCCGCGGGGCGGCTGCGCAGCGTTTTCTCTGTCTTTGCACACCAGAAACGTGTCTGACCCGGCGCTGCTGCTGCTGGGAAGCCCTATACTTCATGTTAAATATAAATATATTGCCTATTGATACAGCAAAGACAACGTCGGCAGTAGCCTATTGACCATACATATATTTGGCATTGACGGCAAAATAGGCTACAGAATATTTTGTTCTGTATTGACAGGTTTAATATTTCAAAACGATAACTATGTTGTTTTTTGTTATTACAAGTAGGCCTATATCTGCATTTGTTAACCTAAAGACTTTCACACATGACAATGTCATTTATTAATATGTATTCATGTCAAAATGGCATATAAACTCCTTTTCCTATGCTGTTTTGCCTAGAAACGCTTCCAACACGCTCGCGTGTCGCGTGAAAAATAGGCGACTCTTCTATTTGAAGCATGCACGCGTTTTCCGCGCGGCTCGGGCCGCGCGGCTGACGCAGGCTGTATGCAAGCGCTAACCGGTTAATATGGGAGCCGAAATAAAAACGGACATGCCACGCAGCCGAGACGCTCACGACACGCTTGCAGTGTGTCCCCGGCCTTAGCCACCCACGACCCTGTCATCGGTTCACCGCTGTTCCCTCATTGGAGCTCTTTTGATAGATACTGACCACTGCAGATCGGGAACAGCCCACAAGAGCTGCAGTTTTGGAGATGCTCTGACCCAGTCGTCTAGCCATCACAATTTGGCCCTTGTCAAACTCGCTCAAATCCTTACGCTTGCCCATTTTTCCTGCTTCTAACACATCAACTTTGAGGACAAATGTTCACTTTGTCTAATATATCCCAAACACTAACATGTGCCATAATGAAGAGATAATCAGTGTTATTCATAATCACTTCAGCTGTCAAAGCTCATAATGTTATGCCTGATCAGTGTATGTATCGGTTTGTTGTGCTTGTTTGTAGGGCTACAAAATGTTGTGCTAATATATTAATATGACTAATAATAATTCTCATTAATAAAAATTAACAATAGAGTATTTAAGAATAAATATAACAATAAATAATAATAATTATATTTGACAGAAAACGTATTTTACGAAAAACTGCATATATGCAGGCAGCCTATGACTACCAAACATTAGAAAGATTTAATGATTTATAATAACAAATCGGTGACAATAATGTACAAATGTTTGTCAGGAGGTATGCAGAATCAAGAACAAGTCTATGTCTTTAATATTGAATATGAGCCTGGAGAAAAACATGGATTATAATACACACTCAAAAAAAAAAAAAACCTTTACCTGTTGTTAGTTGCATTCTTACACAAGCAAGCCACTTCGCATCAGAAGGGTTTTATTACCCGTTTATTTGGCTTCACGTTTGACTTTCTCTGTAGCGTTTTAAAGTGGGAAATTCTCAATAGAATTCAAACTGTTTGCAAATCTTATCACATTTTTGGGAACGCACTACGCACACAGAGTAAAGGGTGATTCACGCGCCGGGTAAATAACAGTTTCAGTCATATTACGCCTAATTGGTACGTTCAATTCATATGGGAATAAAAAGCTCAGAATGGGCAATATTCTGTATATCATTAATTAATAGCCTGATTCTTTATTTCCATTAACCATGGTTGAAATATGACAGATCAACCATTTACAAAACATGGTTTTGTGTGAGAATGCTGATCTATCTGTAGTTTGGGCTACAGATGGTATAACATGAGACATGAATCACTAGAAAAGCACATGCAGAGCTGGCCAGATATGGATTAGCGCTATAGATAAAGAGCATTTTAGAAAAGATAAGCATTGCGTTGGAATAAACTCACGCCGTCTGACTGTTGACGACATCGATTCTGGCTATATCCGGGCTGAAGATAAGGCTCTGAGATTTACGACAACATTGGAGTCCTTCCACCACGGTGATGCTTCAAAGACTTTATGGAAAAGCTTTCTACATTATAAGATCCTATTTGTATTCGCATCTATCACCAGATTTCACTGGACCACACATGTAAATATGATGGATAAAGACATCTACGCTTAGTCTTCGGCTCGACAACATATTGTCTTCCAAATGTTTTCTCAGCCCCCATGAAACCATATGGGCTTTGTAAATCACAAATCTGCCATTTTCTCCTTGTGTAGACTGTTTATTTTTTCCTTCTAAATGCTGTTTTCATGGTTTCACAAAGGGATTTGTCAAAAATTAAATAAATATAGGGAAAAGTATTCTCAGAGCGGGTCAAATCGACAGAAACAACATAATAGACCCTCCAGAGCGTTTGTTATGTCCTCTATTACTGAAACTCAAACGACATTATAAAACAACTTTCTTCCTCTTTGTGCTTTTATAGAATGTAATCATTCATAATAATGAACACACTCGAACTCAGAGTGTGTCTGTGAGATTTGACTCAGAAAGGTATAATGGTAAGAAGCCAGAGGCATAAACAGATATCAGTCTGAAAACAGTCACATTAGAGCTCTTATCGCTTGAGAAACTCTGTTGTATTAATTAAATCAGAGGGACTGTATTGATTGTGATATTTTTTTCTGGCTTCCCTGTTTTCTAGTGTGGGACTAGAAGGGCTGTAACCTTGCAGTTTTTTTTTTTCTCCCCAGCATTCTGCAGATTTGCCCTGGGGTTGAAAGTTTACCGCTGACACACAAACACGCCAGTGCGCCGCTAAAGGCCCCTGGGAGATTAACTGAAGGAAGGGGGAGTGGAAGTGTGTGGGGTGAACGAAAGGTTGCGTCAACCGAGGGCAACGCTCACTGCCAAGGTGTAGCCAGACAAAAAGACTAGGAATTTACATTTTACATTCATGTGATCGCACCAAGGCATCGTATCACCTGCAGCGATGTTCCATTGTAGCTTTTAGTCGCTGACAATGCATTGTTTATTATTTATTTCGCACTTTTATGGTGGAAAGTGTATAATTATATCTGTCACAGGCCTGTGATTCGCGGGGCCGTGTTGTGAGACTGGCCCAGGTGTTGATACGGCTGCACATGCTGATAGTGCCAGTCGGCACCCTGACAATTACAGACGGGGTGATTGCTTGATTGGCAGGGTTATCTCTGGCCAATTATTTTGATTTTATGTCAATCAATCCTCTATAGTCAAACCCGACAAACCTTGATTATTTTTTATCATTATTATTATGAAAGGTGCTGTATGTAAGTTTTTTCACTTTACTAAAGAATAAAAATACCATAATAAGCTTGCAGATAAACATGCTAAATTCACCTCTCTGAAAAACAATGCTAGCCAGTTATTCTACTTTGTAATGTGTGTGCCATGCTGGAGTGTCTGTTTTTGTTTTGGTCTGTGTGATAACGCATGCCGCCAGTTTACCCAGTAGTATTTCGACACCCCAGGTTGCCAATTGGTGGAAAACGCAGCATTTTGCAGCCATAAAAGCCGGCGAACAAACCGGGGATTAAAACGTGGATAAATCAACTTACAGCATTCCATGTCCTCAAGCTGGCAAACCCACGCGAGGTTCGAGTCTGAGGAGGAGGGGGCGGGGGAAACAGCCATCTCCGATTTTTGGAGTTTGAACTGCAGTTCCCATTTCAAGCCTGCATACTCGCACCTTTAAGAGGATTCGTCGAACAACAGGAAACATGCTGAAATTAATAAAAAAATATTTTGACAGCTTTTTTTCCCTCTCCAGTTTTTTCTAGCTTAGGTAACCTGGAAAGCTAAAGGATCTGATATTTTAATCACTCTCACATCATGTAAACCCTAATGCTGAAAATTATTAAGTAATTTGAGTAGGGTAAACTTAAAATAAGCAAAAATAGATCAATCAAATTACCTTTTATGACTATTTAGAACTTTTCTTTTTCTTTTAAAGGTGCAGTGTGTGCATTTTAATGGCATCTAGTGGTGAGGTTGTGAATTTCAATCGCCCACTGCTCACCCCTCCCCTTTGAAGCATGTAAAGATGCTTCGGTGGCCGAAAAAATGCCTTTGTCGTCGGAGAGAGCAGAGAGTGACTAGAGCTCTGTTGAGCAGTTTGTCTGTTTAGGGAAGGGGTGACTAATCACGCTCCTAGAGGCCTGGCCAAAGCTGTCCTGCAGAGTTCAGCTCCAGCCCCAATTAAACACACCTGTACCAGCTAATCAAGGTCAAATTAGACATACTAGAAACTCCCAGACAGGTGTGTTGAAGCAAGTTGGAGCTAAACCCTACAGGACCAATTTGGGACTTTTTAGAAACATAAGGTGCAAAATGGCGACTTCACTGTAAGCGGATCTGCTGTGTATGGAGATAGAAATGGCTCATTCTAATACAAACATAATGGTTAATTATGTAAGGTCTTTATACTCCACTGAAAACATAGTAATGTATATTATATTGCATTTCTGTGTTCACTGTAAAAAATGATCAATTACAAAAGCAGGGAAACTATACATAATTGAAAAAAAAGTTTTGTGGAGTTGTCAAGTACACATAACCTTTTATTATTATTATATAAATAATAATTATTATTATTATGCATTATGTTTATTACTTACTTTTAAGGCAACAGCTTTCCTTACTTTTGTATATTAAGTCAACTGATCACTTTTTAAAGTGTGATATTTAGTAGTTTTTACTGTTTTGCTGAGTTTCTTATGTTGGGGGTTTTGCATTATATGCGAGTGGAAGAGAGATTGGTTTGAGAACAGATATTTGTTAAATGTTATTAATTACCATTTTCATTCAGCAATTGCTATGCTCTGCTAACGCTATCAAAGCATTGTGTTACCCGTTAGCGTTTACGTAAACCTAGTTTCCACCACAAAAAGTATGTTAAGATTACATGATACCTTTTAAATTAAATGCATGAATTAGCATATCAAATATTTAAAGTTAAGAGTAATTACAATGTACGAGTATAAAATAAACTTGCCAGATCGACTTTAACTTGATTACCTGTTTTTTTGTTTTTTTAATTTGCAAACTTATTCGGGTTAAATTCCAAAATGAGATATTTTGCAGAATGTCAAAGCTGCTCTTTTTAAATGAAAGTGAATGGGAGTGATGCCATTTAAGCTCAAAACAGACAAAGCAACTAAAATGAGATGCCAATAAAGTAGTTTGTATGACCTTAAGTCTTCTGAATGCATTTGATATTGTGAGGAAGAAAATCCATTTAAATTTGTTTAAAATACTAAAAGTTGTATACACAAAATATCATATTGCATCCTAGAATAAAATAATGTCTATTGATTTGAGTATGGACTGCTTTTATCATTTTAATAATAATGTTCTGTTTACTTCAGTGAATGCGAGAGGATAGATGCAGCTCCAAAACAGTTTTGTCGCTGTCAACTATACAACTACATTTTTTTGTGTCAACTGAAATAAAATATAAATTAGTTTAAGTTTCATTTTAAATGTTGCCTGTGTAAATTAGTTGAAGTGCTAATATGACTAAATGACTTAAAGCTAAATAGATATTAAAAATGATATAAATTACAAAAGCAATAAGAAATTTACCAAAAATTAAATATAAAAGTAATTTAATTCAAAATATGAATAAAAGCTATAATAATATTACTTAGTATTACTAAAATCACACTACTCCAACGGTACCAACAAATTACCATAAAAATAGTTCATCTGACTCAAGTTTTGTTAATAATGCCATAAATTAAAAATCTGTTATTTTGTAAATACTTTATACTTCTCAAAAATGCTATATATTCAGGAGATTTTTATTATAGCACATGATTCATATGCGTTGCTTTTACTTGTCCTTTTTGCAGCTTGACAGCAAGCTGAATTACAGGTTTGGAACAGCATGAGGGGGAATACATTTTGGCCGTATTTTCATTTTGAGTGAATGATACTTTTAAGCTTCAATAGACCTTGATTTATCTGGTTTTGTTAGTCATTCACGGAATCACAGCTGCAGTATCTCCTGTTATTACACTCTATAATCTTGCAGATTTCCCCATCTCATATTTTTGCACCTGAAGCAATCTTTACCTAGACCACCACAGCAGCCAAGACCATTATCACTAAAGCACTGTTCCTCCGGCTGCGAATGCTGTTGATAAGGAACAGAAACCTACTTTGTGCCTTAATGAAAATGTCAGAAGACAAAAGGTCATTAGTGTGTGTGTGTGTGCCCCTCCGTCTTTCTCATGGAACATTTCCCTCGGCTTTCCAAAAGCGAAGCAAAACGACCTTACTTTTCATGTTACTTCAAGGACAACACCGCACATGCTCTTTCAGACTAAATAGAATATCCATGGCAACTAGGATGTGTGCTGCAAGGTGCTTTGTGTGTGTATTTACTGATAATTCGTTTAATGAAAATCAATGAAGGTATTGCACAGAACAGTGAAGGCCGCCCTAATACGGGTCGTGTTCTCAGATTAGGAGCGGCAGCCTCTAAACAAACTATTAGTTCTAATGAAATCTCATCAGTACATCAAAAGCAAAGGTTTTGCTCCACGTCGTCTCAAATGAGCTCAATTAAATCAGGGCTTTTAGGTCTATTACAAACAGCGTCAGCAGACGCTACCTAAATAGCTTTCGGCTGCAGTAAAGAATTACGCTCAGCATAACAGACTTTATAGAAACGCTAAGGAGACTTACCGCTGTCTACAAATTGCCAGTAATCTGTCTTTTGGAACTGTGGGAACCAAAAATAGAGTCTAAGATCAGAGTATCGCAGCAAAAATGAATTGACGTTGACACATCAACCACAGCTATGAAGAAACTGCATGAAAGAGCAGTTATTTAGCTTGGGCGCCTGAGTAATGCATTTCCTTCTGATGATCAACGATTTTCCCCCTCGCTTCTTTCTTTTAATGTCTGGGTGGTAATCGTTCCTACTTGTGAGGGGGGCATCCATGTCAGATATAGGCTTTTGCTTCTTAAAAGCTTGCAGTGCTTTAAGTGCAAGGGCCGAAACGCCTGAGTCAGCATCCGTGCAGCCAGTTCAGCGAGTGCGACGAGAGGCTGGAAAACACATCAGCACCTCCCCCTGTTCGATGAGACACGCTGTACACACACATCCCCCCCGCATTCATGAATTTACATGAGGTCAGTCATCTCTCTGACAATTTTCAGGGGCAGCAAGGAAATTCTGTTGTGGGGCAGAAATGTGATGTGATGTAAATTGCTCTAAACTCATGGATGAGATTGACTGAGTTGTTACCGGAGCCGAAATTTTTCACTCTTCTGTAATGACGTTACGGCGGAGGATGCTGTAAATAACGTACTTAACATAATTCTACGCAGCTCTGAGGGTTTTGGGGCGAATTCACTCGCCGTGGCGTGCGGTGGGATAATTTCATGCAAACAAGCCAAAGAAGCCACTTACATGCCTCAGCGGCAGTTCATTGGCCATCTCCAAAGCAAACCAATTAGCCAGCGACTCAGCATCTGTCAGGCTGGAAGAAAAGTCTGTGAAGAATGCCTGTGGATTGGTGGGAGGTATTGTGCGAGACCTCTGTAAGGATTGAAACGACGAAGGCGTGTGTTTAGAAACCTTATCGCCGACATGAAGGCCTTCCAAAAGCTTCTACGCATCAAGAATCCAATGCACTAAGCTGCTTGAGTTTTCAAAGCCAATTCAGTGTCAAATCTTCACAAATGAGTTCCAATGTGAATTTCGACTGTCGTGTTACTTAGCAGGGTTCACTGGAAAGACTTGGGTTGGGTGATCTGGCAAGGGCAGAGTGATTTGGCCTAAATGTGTTTAGGTTTCAAACTCACTGCTCGCATGCACCCCAGGGAGTCAACATTGTGTGGAATTACATTGGCCACACAAAAGGAATTCTTAATTGGATGCTAATTAGGGGCACGGAACTGATAAATACCTTAGTGAGGCAGCTTTTTGATGAGAAGATGAGAGTCAGACACCCCTCTTCCAGTTCCATTAACGGAAAGGCAGTTTTTAGTGGGAAACATCCTCCATGGAAAAATACTATAGTATATTATAGTAAAATTACTCTAGTAAATACCATAGTGTTTTTGAACCAAATATACTACTGTAAATTAACAAAGTGTAGTAAATAATATAATATACTACAATATAATACAATTTACTGTTGTTTCTTTACTATAGTATGGTTCAAAAACATAATAGTATTTACTAGAGTAATTTTACTATAATATACTTGTCACAGACGTGCGTAGTGCAGCAGAGATGAGGAGATCCCTGGATTGGGACAAGGACGTCCAGTCAACATGGCGGGTCAGGAGTCGAGGGCGGCCATGGCAGGTCAGCAGCCTTGGGCGGAGCTGGATCCTTGGGCGGAGCCCTGGGAGGAGCTGGATCCTTGGGCGGAGCTGTAACCCTGGGCGGAGCTGAAGCCTTGCGAGGCTTCGGAGCACAAGTCCAGCAGGCACGGAGCGGAGCAAGCACGGAGCGGAGTCCAGCAAAGCGGGCACGGAGCGGAGTCCAGCAGAGCGGGCACGGAGCGGAGTCCAGGAGGGCTGGAGCGGAGTCCAGCAGGCACGGAGCAGAGTCCCCAAAACCAATGAGTCACCGCTCACGTGGCTCTGGACTGGGTGCGGCCATCACGGCCGGAGACAAGGGCTTCTTGGCGGCCCTCCTCTTCTGACTCTTGGGCCTTAGGTCAGGTAGGGACTCATGGGATGGCCCACTGGAGGGATATGTGGAGGAAACCGGCTGTGGGCGAACTGACCAGGCAACGTGCCTCTGAGGGAACCGGACGAGGAATACCCGCTCTAGTTTGAACCTCTTCAATCTCGGACTTAGAATCATTCAAACACAGGATCAGATTAATCAACTCGACTAGGGAAAAGGAACAAGCAGGATCAACATACCGAACGGTTAACTCGTCGAGGCCCTTCAGGAAGCACGCGTTCATCGGAGCATCTGGCCAGTTCACCACATAAGCAAGCTCACTGAATTCCTCCAAGTACCTCTCCAGCGGGCGACCGTTCTGCCTTAGGCACCACAAACGATCCTCCGGTGACACGTCTCTGGCGGGGGACATGGGAGAAAGTGGGAAGAGGAAGCTACCCATCTTAGCAAGGAAATCCTGGTGTTTAGGTCCTTCGTTCTGTCACAGAAGTGCGTAGTGCAGCAGAGATGAGGAGATCCTGCACTTCCAAACAAAACAAGGTTTATTTAACAAGCAATATAAACAGGACACGAAACACAACTGACATAACATTAACAAAGGACAAGGAGTGCAAGGAGTGAGTTCACTTTTAAAGGCCTGTAGATGACGAGGACCAGGTGCAGGGATTCAGGAGAGAGGGACAGATAACGAGGAAGTGCAATCAGGTGCGGGACAGGGAGGTTCATGGGAAAGGGAGTCCGGGAACAGGCGTGACATGTGACAATACTATAGTATTTTTCATGTGGGATGGCTCGCCACTGGTCCATTTAACACACTGGTCTTGAACGAGGTACTGTTAAAGGATGCAAAAAGGATGCAATAAGTAGTTCTCAAAACTAGGTGTAAAGACTTAACCCTCGTGTACTGTTGCAGACCCATTTAGATTTTTGAGTTGACTGAAATGCTGGTTACCCTATATATTTTTTCTTGACATTTTGTGACTTTTTCTCATTTAGGGTCACACATTCAAAGTTTCAACATGATGATGTTTTGATATATACACACAACTACTATTACGTTTGTAATGTTCCTGGTTCAATTTGACCCGCATATTTTAATGTTCTAAGGTAATTGTACAGACCTAAAGCAATACGACTGCACAACTACCCTTGTGAACTTTTTCCCACTTAACTCAATAATGAAAAATGTCAACCACAGATAGAAAAAATTAGCTTTCATTTATTTTCTCAAGCTATCTTTTCTATATTTTTTTCAAGATAGAAATACTATCTAACCTGTTGTTTTTCTCGAAATATTGTGACTTTTTCTCAAGTCATAAATTTTTTACTTTATAAGATTGTTGGTTTGATTTATGGTTGGAGTGATCTGATCCATATATTTCATAATTTTCAAAATACAAAATATTTGTTAAGTAAACATCTATTCAGAAGTCGTTTGGCCAGTGATGTCAATATTTGATTTGATTTTTTTAACCTCTAAAACACATAAAAAACAAGGATTTTGTTTTAGTTTGGCATCACAAATGGAGAATCTATCGCTATTTCTTCATTTCTCTATCATTTCTCTGTCATTTCTGTTGGAAATCTGTCACCAAATATGAAAACTAAAGTCTAAAAGCTTTTAAATAATATATAGTTTGTCAGGATGACTTTAGATTTAGACTAAGATATTATAGTTATATATTGGCAATCGCAAATGTTCCATATATATATATATATATATATATATGTTATTTATGTATATATGTATATATATATATATATATATATATATATATATATATATATATATATATATATATATATATATATATATATATATATAATCATGAATTCAGTAATGTATTCAGTAATATATATGGGTCAATTTGACCCGTACCCACAAGGCTGTACCCAGAAATCGAACAATGCACAAGGATTAAAGGCCGAATTCAATGAGTATCATGAAGTCCACACAATAACTATAACAATTTTCTTCTCCAACCAGTCAGAATTCAATTAACTTTAGAAGAGCTTGAGCATTTAAAGTGACAGATGTCAGGACTGCAGCATGCTCATAATAAACAGAGTGCTATCATCTGTTGGTGTGAGGGTTAATATAGTTATTGTTTTGTTTGTTGCCTTTATTTAGATCGTACAGTAGGAGGGCCGACAGGAAATCATGAAAGAGGAGATTTGGACCAAGAAAGGACCTCAAGCCAGGACTTGAACTCGGGTCGCCTAAAGTGCAACTGCTCCATACAGTATATAAGAGCACTCGCCCACAAAGCTATAACTCTGACTAATATAATTTTAGTTATATTGATATTTATCATTTTGTTGTGTGAACTTGCCTTAAGGGAAGTTAAAGTTGCCTTAAGTTATGGCAGTTTAGTTTGAAACGGGGCATGGTTCACATGAAAATTGCTGATGTGAAAGCTGTCATGCAGACTGGGGTACAGAACCCAATAATATCTGAAAGAGGTGGTCTGAGTTTGGTTACACTTGAACTGTGCTGCGATTTGTGTGAATGTGATGGCAATATGGACTTGGGCATGCGCTTGGTCAGAAAGTAAAGTTCAGTGCATCTGGAAAGTATTCACAGCACTTAAGTATTCGGGGAAAAAAGTATTCAGGTTCAAGTCTGAACTCTGGCTTGGCCACTCAATGACATTTACAGAGTTGTCCCATTGCCACTCCTTTGTTATCTTGGCTATGTGCTTAGGGTCATTGTCCTGTTAGAAGATGAACCAGAGGCCCAGAGCACTCTGGATTAGGTTTTTATCAAGGATGCCTCTGTACATTGCTGCATTCATCTTTCCCTTAATCATGATTAGTCTCCCAGTTCGTGTCGCTGAAAAACATCCCCACCGCATAATGTTGCCACCATCATGCTTCACTGTAGGGATGGTATTGGCCAGGTGATGAGCACAGTCTGGTTTCCTCCAGACATGACGCTTACCAATCAGGCCAAAGCGTTCAATCTTTGTTTCATCAGATCAGAGAATATTGTTTCTCATGGTCTGAGAGTCCTTCAGGTGCATTTTGGCAGGCAGGCTGTCATGTGCCATCTGGACACAACCATACAGGCCTGATTGCTGGAGTGCTGCAGAAATGGTTGTTCTTCTGGAAGGTTCTTCTCTGTCCACAGAGAATCTGCATCGGGCCTAAGGATCATCGGTAACACTTCATAACTGTACTGTACTGACACTATACAAATTGTGAATAAAACACAATGCAATGATGTGGAAGTTTCAAATTTCAATATTTTATTTAGAATACCACACAGATGACATTAAATATTTGAACTGAGTAAATTTCATGGCATCAACACATCTCAAAAAAGTTGGGATAAGGCCATGTTTACCACTGTGTGGCATCCCCTCTTCTTTTTATAACAGTCTGCAAACGTCTGGGGACTGAGGAGACAAGTTGCTCAAGTTTAGGAATAGGAATGTTGTCCCATTCTTGTCTAATACAGGCTTCTAGTTGCGCAACTGTCTTAGGTCTTCTTTGTCGCATTTTCCCTTTATGATGTGCCAAATATTTTCTGTTGAAAGATCTGGACTGCAGGCTGGCCATTTCAGTGCCCGGAACCTACACGCTTCTACACAGCCACGATGTTATAATTGATGCAGTATGTGGTCTGGCATTGTCATTTTGGAAAATGCAAGGTCTTCCCTGAAAGAGTCTGGATGAGAGCATATGTTGTTCTAGAATTTGGATATATCTTTTAGCATTGATGGTGTCTTTTCAGATGTGTAAGCTGCCCATGGCACACACACTCATGCAACTCCATACCATCAGAGATGCAGGCTTCTGAACTGAGTGCTGATAACAACTTGGGTTGTCCTTGTCCTCTTTAGTCCGGATGATATGGCATCCCAGTTTTCCAAAAAGAACTTCAAATTTTAATTAGTCTGACCACAGAACAGTTTTCCACTTTGCCACAGTCCATTTTAAATGAGCCCTGGCCCACAGAAAATGCCTCCACTTCTGGATCATGTTTAGATATGGCTTATTTTTTGACCTATAGAGTTTAGCTGGCAACAACAAATGGCAACGGTAGATTGTGTTCATTGACAATATTTTCTGGAAGTATTCCTGAGCCCATGTTGTGATTTCCATTACATTAGCATTCCTGTATGTGATGCAGTGCCGTCTAAGGGCCTGAAGATCACGGGGATCCAGTATGATTTTCGGGCCTTGACCCTTACACAGAGAGATTGTTCCAGATTTTTGAATCTTTGGATGACATTATGCACTGCAGATGATGATAACTTCAAACTCTTTGCGTTTTTTCTCTGAGAAACTCCTTACTGGTATTGCTCCACTATTTTTCGCCGCAGCATTGGGGGAATTGGTGATCCTCTGCCCATCTTGACTTCTGAGAGACACTGCCACTCTGAGAGGCTCTTTTTGTACCCAATCATGTTGCCAATTGACCTAATAAGTTGCAAATTGGTCCTCCAGCTGTTCCTTATACATTTAACTTTTCCAACCTCTTATTGCTACCTGTCCCAACTTTTTTGGAATGTGTAGCTCGCATGAAATGCAAAATGAACCAATATTTGGAAGGACATTCGAAAATGTCTCACTTTCAACATTTGATATGTTATCTGTATTCTATTTTAAATACAATATAAGTTTATGAGATTTGTAAATTATTGCATTCCTTTTTTTATTCACAATATGTACAGTGTCCCAACTTTTTTTGAAATCGGGTTTGTAGTTATCAGTTAACTATTTTTGTGAGCTCATCTAAAGTGACGATTATTCATGCCTTGTAAAGCTTTTACAGGTGAGATTTAAAGGCTTGGTTATGAGGAAACAAACAACACAGAGTGATTCAGAACATATTAATTTTTAAAAATGCAAGAAATGAAACTGTACAACTGTACATTTGATATAACATGAACAATAAACCTCATCAAAATCACTTAAAAAAAAATACATGAACTAAACAACCAAAACAAAAAGAAAAAAATAACAAAATAAGAAGTCAAGTGAATATAAATAAAAAGTAAGCAACAAAATTAATAACTGAGCCGTTTAATCTCCTTTGTAAAAGCTTTACAAGACACACTCACCTAAAGGATTATTAGGAACACCATACTAATACTGTGTTTGACCCCCTTTCTCCTTCAGAACTGCCTTAATTCTACGTGACATTGATTCAACAAGGTGCTAAAAGCATTCTTTAGAAATGTTGGCCCATATTGATAGGATAGCATCTTGCAGTTGATGGAGATTTGTGGGATGCACATCCAGGGCATGAAGCTCCCATCCCACCACATCCCAAAGATGCTCTATTGGGTTGAGATCTGGTGACTATGGGGTCCATTTTAGTACAGTGAACTCATTGTCATGTTCAAGAAACCAATTTGAAATTATTTGAGCTTTGTAACACGGTTCATTATCCTGCTGGAAGTAGCCATCAGAGGATGGGTACATGGTAGTCATAAAGGGATGGATATGGTCAGAAACAATGCTCAGGGCTGTGGCGTTTAAAAAATGCCTAATTGGCACTAACGGGCCTAAAGTGTGCCAAGAAAACATCCCCCACACCATTACACCACCACCACCAGCCTGCACAGTGGTAACAAGGCATGATGGATCCATGTTCTCATTCTATTTACGCCAAATTCTGACTCTACCATCTGAATGTTTTAACAGAAATCGAGACTTATCAGACCCGGAAACATTTTTCCAGTCTTCAACTGTCCAATTTTGGTGAGCTTGTGCAAATTGTAGTCTCTTTCTCCTATTTGTAGTGGAGATGAGTGGTACCCAGTGGGGTCTTCTGCTGTTGTAGTCCATCTGCCTCAAGGTTGTGTGTGTTGTGGCTTCACAAATGCTTTGCTGCATACCTCGGTTGTAACGAGTGGTTATTTCAGTCAAAGTTGCTCTTCTATCAGCTTGAATCAGTCGGCCCATTCTCCTCTGACCTCTAGAGGAGAATGAACCTCTTTCACATGAGTCTTTGTAAACCGTAGAAATGGTTTTGCGTGAAAATCCTGTAACTGAGCAGATTGTGAAATACTCTGTTAATCAATGTGCATACAGTAAACCCAAGTATCGTTTACCCAGCTGCACATATAGCAACAAATTTATTAAAAAAAAAAAAAAAACACTTGGCTTGTTGTCTGATATGTCTAGTTGGCTTGCAGGTAGGTTATGTAGTCACTTATGACGTTGTTTGGCTCTCAAATCAGTTCAAACTAGTAGGTAACCAGAAGGAAATTGATAATATCTTAACTGCACATCGTCATACACAATGAGTCAGTTAATGCACTAATTTAGATCTCACAAGCTTTGAGTACATCATAAAGTTCTTGTTTCATGGAGTCAGGCAAGATCAAATTAATGTCCTTCGGATGAGATGTTAAACAGAGGTCCTGACTCTCTGTGGTCATTAAAAATCCCAGGATGTCCTTCGATAAAGAGTAGGGTTATAACCCCAGCATCCTGGCCAAATGTGCACACTGGCCCCTGTCCATCATGGCCTCCTAATTATCTCCATATATTCAACTGGCTTCATCACGCTGTCTCCTCTCAACCAATCAGCTGGTGTGTGGTGGGCGTTCTGCATGTTTTTCCACTGAGCCTATGTTGTTTCCATTTTATTGTAAAAGAGATAAGAGTGAGATGAAGTGATTGTAAGATACCAAAAAAAAAAAAACCTGCAACTCCCTAGTACACTTCCCCCCCCAAAAAACCCTAGTACATGCATGCATCTTCCCTGCTCATCGTCGCTTTGTTGCCATGGAAACCTGAGGATGAAAAGAGTTACTTGTAGATTAAATTAGATACTTGAAGTACAGCCACCCATCAAAAACACATGGCAAAAAAGTATAAGCTCTTTGGATAATATTCCTCAAATGTAGATAGAAACATTTTCACCCAGTCAGCCTTTGATGGGCTTTAGGCACATTGATCAAACGCTTCAATGCGTATCAATGTACTAAACAAAGTCGCTGAATGCAGCATTTTTCACCTCTGTTTATGATAAAGCTTTTAGTAACATATTTATGAAACTGTGAAATAAGAACATGAAATATGATTTTTCTCAGCGCCGACTCTGAGTAATGGAAGAGATCCAGCCGAGTCATCCGTCAAGTCTGCGTGTGCGTGTTCGTGTCTTCGCCAGACTACTTTGAAACATTTCTAAAGACTGCTACATTTCCACAGGCTTCAACAGATGAGTACACCGATGACGGGATGACATCCCAAAACGTTTGAGCCGATCTCATGCTTGCTGCCGGTCGGTGTGTTTGTGTGTGTGGGCGCATGTTTGTGCGAATGTCTCCTTTACAGATGGCCGCTCTCTGAAGGAGATTAGACTGGCTAGCCTTCCCTATGACGGACACAGACAGACCATCCCAATTCCCCGAAGGAACGAGCAACTAAGATAGCAGGCATCCAAACCGAGGAGGCAGCAGCAGACACATAAACTGTTTCCCAGTCTGTCTCAATCAGAGTCCACTGAGCAGCCAATATAGAGCGCAATTTATTGTGCACCTTGTCCGCTGAATGAGGCCTAATGAATCAAGGAATTAGTGTGTTTATGGGTGGCAACAATCTCCGTTCCACTGCTTCATTACAGCTCACTGAATTGCATGTTCCGGTAATGGACAGGCTCGAGAAACGGCAGTGCGAGGAAAAAGTAGCTTTCAAAACTACAGGCTACTTAGAAATTAAACACAGCTAAGCTAAAAATGCACTGTAAGCTACTATGAAAAAAAATATTTTCATGAACCGTTCAAATGAATCAATCAACCAATGCATGTTTGGTTTCTGCCTCAGTTTTATTTAGCCAAAAAGCTACAATGAAACACAAAAACCAGGAAAATGTAGCTTGTAACTGGAAAAGCTACACTGTTATGAAAACAGCTGCTACCAAGAAATGTCCAGTCATTGTATTACTCTATATTAGTCTGGCTATTTTCAGTTAGTTATTCCCTATAGAATACTTGGAACAGTATTACGTAAGCAGGATATAAAATGTTTCCTGGTAAAGGTGTTAAAAAGGGATTTGGATAATGTCTTGTAAAAAATGGAAATGACTACAGGATTACAATTTTTTGTGTGTAAAATAAAGGAGATGCTGTTACTAGAAGTGACATTATGAGGAGCCATTCACACAGAAAAGATTTCTGTACTTAAAAAAGCAATCCATTGGTATAAAACGCAAGGTCATTGGAAGTTTATTTTAACATATTTTACCTTGGGCACCATGCTCTTAGATAGTCATGTTATGTTGAGATGGTGCAAAATACTCAAGATACCAGCTCAACAGTCAAAGATATTCATCTAATGCATATTTACATAGAAACATAATACATTTTGTGAATGGCCCTAAAAGCAGAATGCAATCCAATAATGCATTACGACAAGCATCTAATACAAAAATAACTATTTCTATAAATTATGCTTATAAAAATGTATCATGATTGAAATTTCAGATTACATGCAAGAGAATACATTCAAAAACTATCAAAACAATACATATTTTTATGTATTTTAAGGGTACAATATCTAGAATGTAATTAAATGCAGAAATATATCAATAACATATATAAACATTATGTTCATTATAACTATTGTATTGCATTTTTTATTGAATGAACTGCATTTATGATCCATTTCAATCCATGATCCATTTCTATACACACTATGCATGCAGAGGCGGACAGTATTGAAGTATTTTTTACTTTCCAAGTAATTTTGTTTTTCATGTATATGTACTTTATCACTTTCTTCTTTGGAAAACTTTTACTTCACAACATTCCAAAACATAATATTTTACTTTTTACTGCGATACATTTCATATTGAATATAATTTAACACTTAATTATTAAAAACGTAGTACTGTATACTTTTACTCACGTCAAAGTAATTCAAAGTGTTACTTGAGTACAGGTAAGAAAGTACAACATTTTAATGTAATTAAGTTTTAAAGGTAAGACAACGAGTTTTATTTGTGAAGTGTAGTGCAGTAAAAAGTAAGACAATTATGCTTTGGAATGTAGTGAAGTAAAAGTTTTCCACAGAAAAACACTGATAAAGTGTATTTGAGTAGAAAGTAAAAATCCTCCACTAGTGTCCACCTCTGCTTATTGTGAGGAATGCTCTTTGTCATTAAATCAGCTTTTTTAACTGATTCAATAATTGTGAAAGTATATATTTTGTTTAGGCAACCCATTCTGTTAATAGATGACTCAAAGGTGGAAAAGTTGAGAAAATGCCTGTCATATTTGAAGATTTATCAGTTGATCTCCCACCGAACTAAAGATTAACCAGAGCTCCATTGTGTTGGTCTGTGTACCTGTTCACCTTCCTTTCTTGAGATCTCATAGGCAAACATACAAGAACACACGCACAGAGCACAACACGCTTCACGGTATCAACCCTCATGGTGATTAGGCATAATTCAAGTTTAGCGCTCGCCAACAGGCCCGAACTACGAAGCTGTCGGGATGGAGGTCAACGTGTGTAAATATCTACACACTTATTAATGTGTCAACGTTCTAATGTGGCCGCAAACAGCCCACCGGGGACCTGTGGTGAAATAAAAAAGGGTGGCTGAAACAAGGTTCGCCGCGCCATTATTTTTACACGTCTTTATGACTCAATTTAGACCGTGAGGAAATAAAAGAAGCCCACGTCAGAGACAAGGATGCAGATGATTTACCGGGTCAGGATGTGTGTGCGTGACTGCAATAGCTCTGCCGGCAGGCGTGGGTGTCAGCGAAGGAAGTCTGCTAATGAATAGGGCTTATTTTGATGAGTCTCTTTAACCTTGGTTAAGAGGCCTGGATGCACAGGTTCCGTCGGGGATCAGGTACGCTGTCATGGAACACTCGGTTGCCTGGCGGAAGCTTCTGTGTCTCACATGAGTGCAAAAAATGCCATTTCCCCCTTCCTAATTACCCAAACAGTCTCAATTAAAATTCACATTTTAAATGCAAATGAATGAGCTTTTATCAAAATAAGTCTTTTTCTCCCCTCTACCCAGACTTCATATTCCAGATGGACGGCATGGTTAGGAATTGATTAGTGGTTTTTTTTATACCTCTTTTTTTTTTTTTACCAAGGTGGTATAATGGTAGCTCGGCTGCCGGGTTTTTAATTGTGTTGCAGCTTTTAGAAAAGAGCCGGTAGCGTCTGTAATGACGGTGACTTGCCTCGCATCGGGTTATTTTGCAGTTGTTTCTGAGCTGCTGGGGCGTACTAACACTGGAGGAGAGCGACAGTCAGTAATTAAAATTCTGTTCAGCATGACAACGCTGTTTCATGCCTCATTTTTCACACACAGGAGGAATACACAATCCAAACCATGAACACAATAAGTAAATAACAGACGCACACTTACTGTCATAAGAGACATGCAAATGAGCAGAGGGAAATGAAATCACAGCATGCCATGTTTACAGTTTACATAAATGTACAGTTATAATGTAACACATGCATGCAGTTTGGTGTACTAAATATAACAAGTTGACATGTTGTATGATGATTTATGAAATATTCATGATAAATGTGAGGATTTACAAGTGATAAAAATTCTAAACATTGTCATTATGATAATGACACTTTATATCCGGCCATTAAGATTCCTGAAGAGTCTGTCATTAGATTAGTTTCATGGCCCTTGCAAATTGCGAATATTAAAGTCATCACAAAACATTATTAGCAATACAGCTAATTTCCATAATCTAATGCATTTCCAATTAAACATTATATTTTGACAAACTTTTTTTTTTCTTTGTAATATGTGCGAACTCTTATTTTGATATTTTCTTTTCTTTTAGTTCCTGTTTCTCCTGTTTAGTTTCAATATCCTGGATTAATGATTATGTCCTTGTTTGCTTCTATGGTTACTTAGGATTTGCTCATGTCTTTGATTATTTTCACCTTGTATTTACAGTCCCTGTTATGTTCAGTCCCTTGTTGGTTCTTATTCATTATGTAGTTAGCATTTCTTCGATGCTGTTACTGTGATCTTACCTGGTCCTACCAGACTCTCGTGCATTTAATTTGACAGAGATTCTGGCCACTCTCCATTGACAAGCGTTAACTTCCTTTAAGGCGGGGACTCTGTTGAAGATTTAAACTATTGGATCTGCCATATAATGTTTGGTCGCTAATGTTTGGTCGTGACGTATGTCATCTGTATGACATCAACATCATCGTTCTCAGCCACTCCCTCTGTTCGCTGATCGGACTGGTTCAAATTTGACTGAAGAAAACCAGAGAATATAATGCAATCCCAGATGGAGCACTGAAGGAAAATGAAAATTGAGCGAAAGTACGTAGGAGGGCGAAGCTAGGCTAACTGTTATCCCCTGAGTATTTTGCATCGTTAATAAAGACTGTCTATTTGTATCTTCTTCACCTTTGTGCATGTTAACTAGAGGTCGATCGATTGTGGATTTTACCCATACCGAGAGCTAGGTTGGACTTGCCGATAATCGCTTAATCGACCGATAGTTTTTAAAAAGATACTAGATTAAAAAAAATAAATAAATAAAAAACATAACACAAGTAAAACAGTGCTGAACTTTATTAAAAATAAATAAAAAAAACTGTTGACTGAACCATTCAAATGTGCTAAATTGCATATGTAAATATGAATATATAAAAATAAGAAGTTCTAACTGAAATAATTCTAAAGAAAATAACTAAAACATTCAAATATTACAAATAAATGTTTCTTTAGCTATAATCTAGAAACATGTATGTAATTGTCAGGTAACCGACTGCAAGTCTCATTTGTTAACAAAGATGTGTTAGCTTATTTAGCTAGTTACATGATTGTACAGCATGTAATAATATTTGAGCGATACAATTGTATCTTAATCATTCATGTTAGTTCATAGCGCATAAAAAAGTTCAACAGATAAAACTAACAATGAATAATACTTCTACAGCATTTATTAACCTTGCTTAATGTTACAAATGGAATATTATTGTATTATATTAGGTGTTATCAATTCATACAAATCCAAACAGTTTGTTTTTTTTAGAACATGGTTTTCGTATCAAAATAACAAAATATGTATTGTACTCGAATGCGTTTCTGATGTTTATATTTCTGTTGGAATCATGTCTGGTTTCTCACATCACTAGTTGTTACATCGTTTTAACTGCTTGAGGTAAATGTTACTGCTAATGCTAGCGTCCTGTCAGCCTTGACGACAAAGTACATACATGCTGTTCATTCCCTGCTAAAGCATTTGTCAACAATTAAATGACTTTATAATGATTTGGCAACATGTACTGAAGTGTTCTGTATTCACACCGTTTCCCTGTCTGTGTTTTAAGCGCGCTCTGTGCAGCGTGTGCCGTGAAGCGTGCAGCCTCAGGTGTTAATGTAAGCAATGTCAGTGATAGTTTTTTATTTGGTCTCTAGAGGGCGCTCTCATGCTAATAATGTCAGCAGACCCTCAGAGCTCTCATTACTGTGTAATGACAGCACCCATCTCAGTCGCTCCCGCAACGGACGCAAACCGGAAAAACTATCGGTATTGATTTTTGCAGATAACCGATTGTTCCACCAATCAGCTATCGGTGCCGATTAATTGGCAAAACCGATGAATCGGTCAACTTCTAATCTTAACTACATGTTAAAGAAGAACAGGTTGTACATAAACCTAAATAAAAAGAAATAAAGAATGGACTTGCCAGCAGTATGCCGCCTCCTCATGGACCACCCAAGGGATTTTCTTGACCTGGCGTGCCTGACACACTATCCAAACCACTCCCTCTGCGTTTCATAATACCAGCCTCAACGAGCATTTCAATGCACGACTGCCCGGAGATGCTCCTCAAGGACTTTAGTGGATTATTTAGAGATGGTGCTATGCACTGCAATTCCCGTCTCTATTTGTGAGGCAGAAGAGGAGGAGCCCATTCTCCTCTGACCTCTAGCATCAACAAGGCATTTTCTCCCTCAGGACTGCTGCATACTGGATGTCTTTCCCTTTTCACACCATTCTTTGTAAACCCTAGAAAAGATTGTGTGTGAAAATCCCAGTAACTGAGCAGATTGTGAAATACTCAGACCGGCCCGTCTGGCACCAACAACCATGCCACGCTCAAAATTGCTTAAATCACCTTTCTTTCCCATTCTGACATTCAGTTTGGAGTTCAGGAGATTGTCTTGACCAGGACCACACGCCTAAATGCATTGAAGCAACTGCCATGTGATTGGGTGATTAGATAATTGCATTAATGAGAAATTGAACAGGTAATCCTTTAGGTGAGTGTATATGTTTTTAGTTAATACTAGACTTGTACTATTATATTTATTTTACACAAATAAATAAAAAATTAAGATTTGAATGATATATTGAATATTGTTGAAAAACTTTTGTTATGTATATCACCTAACACTGTGGTGCATTTCTACAATCTGATTATCTTTTCTAGGTGTGATTTGTAAAAGCGGACACGTGTGGGCATTTATCACAAGTACACAACTGTGCTTTCAGTGACTAGTTAGTATGACTGAAGGCAGACTCGTGTAGGTCTACAGGGATGCTGTCCATGGGGCTCGTCAATTATTGTCAGTCAGTTATCAGTGTTTCTCCCGGTATGTGAAGGTCTCAGCGGAGAAGAAGCCCACAGTCTCCGCGGTTCCTTAGCATTTAACCTGGGCCTCCACACTCTCAGCTCTTTCATCAAAAGCATCCTGCCTATTTTGTTTCCCAGCACTGCTGAGAGTTATTGCTCGTGACAACTGCAGTTCTCTCTTTTCTCTTGCTCTCTCTCTCTCCGCTTGCTGGGGTAGTATTACCCTGTGATATTCTAGCACTCTTTATTAAATATGCATGAACCCTAGAGATGAAATTAATTTTGGGAATGTTCACTTTTGAATGTTCAAATATGCCTTCATCTGCCTTTGTATCAAACCTTGAATGTGTAATTTCATTTAGGATAGAGGCAGTAGATTAAAGCAGCACCATTTTGGCCAGTGATCAATGCAACACTGAAAACAATATTGATATCTGGGGGTAATGTGGATGAAAACTGGGGTTCAGTTGGAAGGCCTTAAGATAATTCAGTAAAGATATGTCTGGAATGAATTAAAGAAAATGTTCACCAAAAAACAAAACAAAAACTAGACTAAATGATGTTCTCGTTTAATCATCCTCATGCCGTCCCAAAACTAATTTAAATATGCATACATTCAAATGTTGGCACATTAAGATATAAAGTCCCCTGTTTTGTGCCCAACATGGTGTGAGCCGTCTTGTGTTATATTAGTATCTTTAAAGGGGGACTGAAATGCTGTTTCATGCATACTGAGCTTTTTACGCTGTTAAAGACTTGGATTCCCATCCTAAACATAGACAAAGTTTCAAAAACTAAGTTGGACGTTTGATGGAGTATTTCTGTATCAAAATTACTTGCTCCGGTGTTTCTCACAAGTTTCGGAGAGTTATTTTCGAGTATGGGTCGGGTTGACATTGATAGAGCGGAAGGTCCTTGTATGGGCCGAGGGGCTCTTCTCCCAGAAGGGTGCGCGCGCGTGACTAGATGCACGCCGCCCATAAACACTGCTCTCAGGTGCTGCAGATCCACTTGTCCGTGCAACACGTCTGTCGCGCCGCGCTCCACTTTATTCCTATGGGTAACATCAAGCGACTTCAACGCTTCAGCACAGATTCCGGGAAGGCAGCGCTGCATTTGAACCGATTTGAACGCAGAAATGATGGGAAGCGTCACAACATACGCTTTGGTCGCAAAAGTGGATCTCCACGGTCTCGGCTGTCAGGACTTCACGAAATCAACAGTTAACTTACCAAAGAAGTGTGTTTTTGACGGAGCGGTCCCAACAATAAAGGTTCACGGTCCTGCTTTGGAAACAGATGAAACAGGTAAAACTGCTTCAAATGTCTGTGCTGTTGGCTATCGTCGCGTGAGTAAACATCAGTAAACAACATGATAATGTATAACATTAGTAAATTTATCAATGGAGCATGCGATCTATGATGTGTGTTTAAATACATTTGTTTAGCTGACCACTATAGGTGTCAGTTTGTTTATTGGAAAACCACCCAAACATAAACCTAGCGTTCTCACAAAGCGTGCTTCGTCATTCAAATGCGCTAACGGTTACTCCATTGTTGTTCTATGCATAACGTTACACTAGTCTGACGTGCAAAACCGTTTTGCTTGCTACTGCTAAGGTTTAGTCGAATACAATAGTCCATAAACCGAATCATGTCCTCATAAACTGCGAGTTAACACACACAAATGTTGACAGGCCACTAAGTACAGTACATACCACAGAGACGGACGTCCTGCTGTTGCTGTTTCCCCTGTTCAATTTATTTCAGCCTCCGGATCTGATTCTGGATCATATCTGTATTAGAATCTGATAGCCATGGTTTATTTAGGATAACGTTTTCATCACCACGCTTGAGGATGTCAGCTTTCAGAAGCGCTCGTGCAGTAGCTGCGCGCTCGTCATTCTTTAGCTCCGCCCACTCGATACGCCTCCAGGCGCTCAGTTTTTTCTGGAAAGACTCGGTACAGCCTATATTTCTTTTATAAATATAATAAAACTAAAGACTTCTCGGCTATATGAATGATGCAATATTATTCTCTAGGGAGATTAACTGAAACAAAGTTTTTCACCCCCCCTTTAAGATACTATAATACTTTTCATTTCAATTTTGAATGACCATTTTACAACTTTTATATTTTTTTAATGTCTATCAGGCAATGACCAGGCAATGAGCAGGCAGGGTTTCCACACAAAGATCATTCCTGATGCTGCCTTCCAAAGTCAATCAGATGAAGTTATCTCGGGACACAGGAAGTGAAGCTAAACATTGGATTCGGACGTTGCTTGATGCTTTCCAACCTAGAAATGCATCCTTCGAAGGCAACATTTTTAAGCTTTTGAATGCAGCTAATGTTTCAAATGGGATGACTATGAACACATCTGTTGGCCAAACGGGGAAAAAACTGAAACTGTCAGTTCCATCTTGTACAGGTAAAAAAGCTGTTGGCTTAATTTCAGTATAATGCTGTTTAAAGAATAGACAAATTTTCAATGATAAACCTACTCTTATGATAACAGTTCATAACTCTCTGCCAATCTGACTGTTCGTGGGTGGGGATGCAAAAATACAGAAGTATAATGTTTTCACAAGGCCCCGGATCTCTCAAAAGTTGCTTATTAATTTCTCAGTCTAGGTAATATGGAGAAAGAGTAATCATTATTCATTTACATACAATACAAACGAAGCGAAGATACACTAAAAATAGTATTCTTCTACAACTTTTGCCTCAATAAACTCCAAAATACTGCTTATTAATAGTAAGGAAGTTGTAAATTTAGGTATTGGGTAGGATTAAGGGATGTAGAATATGATCATGCAGAATAAGTCATTAATATGTACTTCATACAAGTTCAAATAAACAGCCAATATCCTAGTAATATCCATGTTAATAAGCAGCTAGTATTAGTGAGATTTGGACTAAAGTGTTACCATATATAAATTTAATTCAAACTATTAATATACACTAGAGTGATGTATAAATAATACTAAATATTAAAAAAAAATCTCCATCTTTTCCTCACACAAAATGATTTTATGTTTTCAGATGACTGGAATATGTCATCTTTAAAGTTACTTCATTACTTTTGTGTTGTTAGAGCTCATCGGCATTCATATCTTTTCACTTCCGCTGTATGGAAAAGAGCAGCTTGAACATTCGTCAAAATATCTCCTATTGCGTTCCACAGAGGAAAAAGTCACACATGCTTGGAAAAAACATGAGGTTGAGTCAATGATGAGAGAACTGTACATTCTGGGCAAACTAAGCCTTAGATCATCCCCAATATCTGTCATAACCGTGTCGTTGTTGTCGAAGGCTCCAGCTGTGAAGCTTCCCGTAAGTCCCACACTCACTAGAGTTGAGTTCCAGCATAAAAGCAAAGTGTGTGATTGGTTCCACACACACATTCACTCTAACTACATCTGCATAATTACATTCTGCAGCAGAGAAGTCTCTCTGGAGCCATATTGTTTGGAGACCAGTCAAATCCCCTCTCAGGCAGATAACCCAAAGGCTAACCACAGCTGATTCAAGAAAGGCGTTTTTTACTCTTTCCCCCTCAGAATTATAATTGGAAATCCAGTTTACCATCTTTTTATCGATGGCGATACTATGAGCCTAACTGCTACCTTGATTGGGGTGCGTCAATAACAGTTCGGGTTAGATGTGGCAGGTCGCTAGTAGGCGACCCCTCTGTTCTTATCAAGTAAAGTGGTTTTTGATTAGTGTTAATGGGGATTGGTAATGGCCTTTGGCTGTTACATGGATGGTCATGCTTCAAGTCAGGGCACACTGTGGGAGTTGTTTGTTGTTGCGAATGCACACGCATAATTGCTTCTCTCAAGGGCACATAAGCCATGCGTCGCTCTCCTATATTGTGTGTGTGCAGAGAAAGTCATAAATCCATTCGCAGTGTTTTGCAGCCAAGTTTTTCGAGTAATGCTTTAATGTTTTGCGCTCTCATGCACATGGGTGGTACAAACAAGACAGGTTAAACTGCATCGGTGCACGCGCTTTCTTTTCGCCCGCCACACTGAATGCCTGGCGTTCCTTTCAGGCTTTACCCTTGCATGCTAATGCATGCTTAATATTATTCTTATGAACTGCCAGTGACTTCATATGTTAGCCAGCACTCTGTCAAATTAATGTCAATTCCATTAATGGCGCTGTCCATTTTCTCGCTCTCTCCCTTTCGCCTCTCAAAGTTTCTTTCCCCCGGTGTGGTCGCAGTGGGCCGCCGCCACTCTGCAAAGATGAAAGACGGAGAGGAGAGAATTAACGTCCAGGGTCATTTATCAAGAACGGGCCCCAAAAGTGCAGATGAAACTCTGCCGATGAAAATCTGTCCTGAGAAATGTCACTGTGATATTAGGTTTAATATATCAAATCATGGGTCTTCCCAACAGTGCTGAGCCGACACCAGTTCACCGCCTCAAGCTGTGCGTAAACATCAGCTTTATAATCTACAGGAAATGGTCAGCGTGCGGAAAACGGCAAAGGCAGCAAAGTGTCGCGAAAGGTGTCGTGATTGATGTCTGCTTTTGCGAGCTATCATTTGTCCTGTGATAAAATTTTAGAATCTAAGCAAACCATCAGTTCGCTATCTGCCACATGAGGGATGAGCCTAACTCTAACTCTGCGTCTCTGTGGTCGTGATCGATGCTTGGTTTTAGAAACCAATGTGGCGAACAGCAGCTGTGATTGTTCTAGTTTTGATGAATGCTGCTCACCTGCATTCTGGGCAAACTTGCAGTTCTTGCTGAATTTGAAATCAAAATTGATAAACAAGGTGTGAGAGAGTTAGCCACCACTTGCCAGCCGGGCCAAAGAGATCAAAGTTTGGCTGGTTAGCTCTGCCCACTAAATCCTTACAGGTAGATTTTTTGTTTGAATAAAAATCAACCTTTGGAAGAAATATTTATAAAGGGGACACACCAAACAAAAAAATTAATTAAATAAATGACGGTATCCGACTAGAGCCAGGGGTGCAGAACACACTGAAAAAAACAACAGCTTGGTGTGTCCCTGGCTTAAAGGACAGGACTTTCACTCTTTTTCAAAGTTTTTTTTTTTTCAGAGATCCTAAATAAAAGATAAGGATCACAGCCTAAAGGAACATATTTCTCTTTCCTGTATAGTTTGTTTTGACTCTTTCCCCACCAGCGTTTTTGAAAAAAGTTGCCAGCCAGCACCAGCGTCATTTACACAAAAGTTTCATAGCCCCCAGAATATTTTGTTGTATGCATATCTGAACATGCAATTTCAAAAGAAAGAACTTTTAAAAAAAGTTTTATTCTAGATTCGTGCATTGGTTTTTATCAACATTTAAAAAGGTGGCTTTTATAATAAAAAGCATAAAGCTGAGAAAATCACATTTTTGTAACGATTATCAGTCCATCAACACCCACAAAGCTTCACCGTCCTATAGCTGTGAATATATAGCAGACATTTCATTCAGTAATGTTTTCATTGATAAGCTGTTTAATATTGATAATCGTGACATTTTATAAATGCATATGTATACACATCATTTGTTTTTGCATCTTTTTTGTCTGTGTTTTGATCATAGACTGTAAAAGAGATGGACGGCGCACCTTCACTCTCTTCCATTGTAGTATGTGAAGTGTTCAGTGTTCAAATATGGCTGTCGAATTATGTCTGCGCAGTAATGAGCGCGAAGTGGAGCCGCGATAGCAAGGTCCTGCCTTCAATCGCACGCCCCTGAATTTTTTGTAAAATAAACATAATGGAAATGTAGAAATTAAAGTTAAAGCTACATTCTCCTCCCGAAGTTCCTGAAAAAAGTCTGTTGGTGCCTCATTGAATTCACCCAGAGAAGCCGTCAATCACAACATCACACCCCCGTTTTTATAGCATCTGTAACGATGAGTCCACAGGTTGAGGATCCATATGCAGCTTTATTTGACTAGCAATAAGGTAAAACAACAGGCAGAGGTCAATCACCAACAACAGGAATAACCAGGGAAAGGCAGAGGCGTAGTCACTGGACAGGCAGGGGGTCGAGGCAGGCAGCAAACCAAGTCAACGGAATCTAGTTGAGCAAAGCAGAGGTCAATGGGCAGGCAGCAAGGGATCAAAACCAGAAATTCAGTCTAGAGTCGTACACGGGATAAACCAGAAACAGGAAACACGCTCAGAGTTGTCAGCAGTAGCAAAACAAAACTTTGCAGCGAATGACAGAGTGAACCTAGTTTATATAGACTGAGGTGATAAGGCTAATAATACTCAGGTGTAAACAATGATGGCTAGTGAGTCAGGGCAAAGGATTGTGGGTAATGAAGTCCGGAGGGAGGATTAATATTCAGGTGAGGGGGCCCTCTGGTGGCGATCGGTGGGAGCCACAGAGGCTTGATTTGTGACAGCATCAAATAACTAACTTAAACCAAATGTATTTAAAGAACAAACACTTGAACTATCATCAGTTTTATTGATAACTGCCTAAAATGACAGAAACCATTTTAGCTGGAAATTTCTGCCAATGGCGGGGAAAGAGCTCATTTTGTTTTTAATTGTTAGAAATAATCTGGTGTGTTAATATAATATCAACAAAGATATCACAATTGCATAAATAATGCTATGGGTTAATTATAGGTTGAACACCACCAAATAACAGACTTAATAAGTGATTCAATCTTTCAAACGATTAATTCAAAACGCTTATTTATTTAAGAACGAAGCAAATGACAGTCTTATGAATCACTTTCTCAAATGATTTGTTCAAAATTGTAGATTTATTCAGGAACGAAACACCACTGTGTGTTGCTAAGAAACGTTCCACTACAGTTTAGTTTGGCCCCATTGACCTTAGCATTTTTTTTCCTACTATGGAAGTCAATGGCTACTATCAACTGTTTGGTTATCAACATTCCTGAAAATATCTTCTTTTGTGTTCAGCAGAAAAAAAGAAACTCATACAGGTTTGAAACAACCTCAGGGTTTGTAACTGATGACAAAAAAAAAAAAAAACTAGGGGGAACTAAGATTTTAAATGTTTCCTTTTTAAAAAAAATCTTGCTAATGCTACTTACTCTTGCTTAGTATAACAGACAAATATTTCATATTGGCCTGTAAAAAATAATGTCAGGGCATGAAAATCTACTACTAGCTCGCCTGGGCCAGCATAAGGGAAAAAAGCTTTAAAGTTGAATCCAGGTGATAAATATGAAAAGCATTGTTCTTTTTCTTCTCTGTTCAAGCAAGTGCTATAGAAAGCAGATCTGTAATAAGGCTCTTGATACCATCTCCAATAACAGACGAGAAAGCAGTGAAGCGTACAGCCCTTAATCAATGAAACATCCAGCGTCAGATACTGTACATTGTACAGTACAGCAGAGATTTGTTCAATCTGCCCGCAAAAAAAGGCATCAAAAAGTCCCACATTCATCATTCACGTTTTATCGAGCTGCAAAAGCTGGAACATTACGCCAGTTTATTTCTTCATGGATTTATTCATTCATAAATATTCATCCTCCACATATGTCACACACACACACATGATTTATCTGAAAGAGAAATATTGCTTTTCTAATATTACACACCGAGATTTATTGTCTCTCATTACCATTGTTATCGCAGTAGCTTTCAAGTAATCTATTTTTACCACTATGGGCGTTCACTATTTACTGCACAGGAATATCATTCGGGATCATACATCTTTCTCCAGAAATCCATATAAGTGTGGAATCAAAGGCAGAAATCTGCAGCACAAAGCATTCTGGGACCCCACAGTGCCTGAATTAAGTGTCTCTTTAATGGAAATGGTCTATTTTCCAGGGCATTAGAATGATCCAGGCCTGGAGTTTAATTGGAGCGCTGTGTTTAACAGGAGAGATGTATGAAAAGAAGTTAAAGTCGGGCAAGTCCACACATCTGGGCTTGATACGGACCCAGGCTTTAATCAGTCAGATGAGATCAGATTCTGATTTAAGACGGAAGGAAATAACAAGGGAGAAATGAAATGGTAATTACTATTGATTACCTATGTGCATATGACCCCACAAGCCTGGCTTTGCATACTTAAATCAACTTAAATAATTGGATTTGCTAATTTTTGTATGTGTAAGCGAGCGTGTGTATGGCTAGGACTATGAATGCGTCCACGCTCGGTGAAAGAATAAAAAAGTGACTTAAGAGATTATGTAACTTGACTCTAGTGATGAATTGCCTCACCTTTAGTCTGTGTTTTAAACGTGCACTGGATTTATTGGTGAAGTTCGGACGGTTCATCAGTCATTGCACTCGATTTGACTTTAGCAAACATTTGATTCTACAAACATATGAATCATTTACTATATGATCCTTCTTTACAAACAAATACTGCACATATGCCATGAATACACATGCAGTGTGATGGAGAACAGTAGGTGAGAAGCAGTTGTGGTGCGTGTCTGACAGAAGCATGAGTGGCCATGCTGCAGAACACGTGCTCACGGCTGTGTTCGTGTGGTGATGCACTGCTGCCCCCTCACGGATAGACAGAGAATCGCATCACAGAGCAAACGCGAATTATCATGCAGCCTTTTATAGCCTTCGTTCTACATAATCAGAATTTCTTTTGGTAAATGGTTTTGTTTCGAAATGTTCTGATTCGTATGATAATGTACTCGGCAATAAAAGGCATGGTCCAAATTCAAATGTCTTTTTCATTTCACAATGGATATGAGAACAGAATGAAGGACTCATTACAGTTTCTCTCAATCGCTTTGGCACATTTTTCGAAACAGTTTTAACATTCTCTAAACTGTAAGTGCAATTGTCACAACTGTTTGTTGGAAAATAATCTAGATGTAGGCTATTTCCTCACCCAAAACATTTAATTCATGCTTCAAAACCTATTATTTTGTTAGTAATTTGGCCAACCGGCAAATAAGGTGATCGTCTGAGCCAAAATGGTCAAAATCAGTTTGTTTTGTTTTCTCTTTTTTTTCACCATGGAAATATTTGTTGTATACAAATTTCAGTTTATTTTTTATTTTATTTTTTTCTGTTGACTGCTTTCTATTCTTCAAAATAATGTCTTATGGATGTGTATGTGAATACAGATTCAAAATCGACTAGTCAATAATGTAGTACAAAAAAAGAAAATTAACATTTGTATTTATACAGTAGGCTACAAAAACAGCCGTTGAGGCATGGACTCCACCAAACCCCTGAAGGTGTGCTGTGGTATCTGGCACTATGATGTTAGCAGAAGATCCTTTAAGTCCTGTAAGTTGCGAGGTGGGGCCAGAACATCCCACAGATTCTCGATTGGATTGAGATCTGGGAAATTTGGAGGCCAAGTCAATACCTCAAACTCGGGACCATTCCTGAACCATTTTTTTTCTTTGTGGCAGGACACATTATCCTACTGAAAGAGATCACAGCCACCAGTTTCCATGAAAGGGTGAACATGGTCTGCAACAATGCTTAGTTAGGGGGTTCGTGTCAAAGTAATATCCACATGGGTGGAGGACCCAAAGTTTCCCAGCAGAACATTGCCCAAAGCATCACACTGCCTCCTCCGGCTCGCCTTCTTCCTATAGTGCATCCTGGTGCCATGTGTTCCCAGGGTAAGCTACACACACACAACCATCCACGTGATGTAAAAGAAAACGTGATTCGTCAGACCAGGCCATCTTCTTCAATTGCTCCATGGTCCAGTTTTGGAGATACTCTGACCTAGCCATCAAAATTTGGCCCTTGTTAAACTCACTCAAATCCTCACGCTTGCACATTTTTCCTGCTTCTAACACATCAACTTTGAGGACACAGTGTTCACTTTCTATATCCCACCCACTAACAGGTGCCGTGATGAAGAGATAATCAGTGTTATTCACTTCACCTGTCATGATCGTAACCAACTTAACCACCTAAGTTCACTTCAGTTTCACTGAGAATCAATAATCAGTTTGGATCAGTAAACCATGAGCATTTAGTCATTGTGCAAATTGTAGACACTTCTACAAACTCTTTTGCACACGTGCCAAAACAAATGCCATTTGCTTAAATCAATAAGGAATTCTAATCTGATGTGAACAAGAAACTGTTCAGAGATCTGAACCTTTGAGAAAAAACTCATTCGAGAACTGAGCCAAAGCGATTGAGAAATCCTTTCAAAATTGTCAGTAAAATGAAAGGGTATTAGAAGTTGGCACAGAGCGACGATAAAGCTACAACAACGAAGAATAACCTGGCTCGAAATGGTCTGCTATGCAGTATCTATATTTCAACACGATCATAATAAAATTGATAAAATAAATATTTTCAGCATGTTTGATTCTTGTATTAAACAGCTTAAACATGCATTTTAGTCCGGGACTAGACTTAAAGTCTCAGAGACCCATCTTTTCATCTGTTGCTTTCAGCCAATTAGAAATAATTTTACCCTTAATAAAAAAAATAAATAAATAAAATGTGCCTATAAGGCATTTTTTACTATAAGAAGATTTTAATTTTTTTGAAACCTAAAAATAAATAAATCAGTCAACAGAAGCTCAATATGCAGTGGCATGCCTAATGCAGCTCAGAAGTGACATGAATGTTTTTACAATGCAATTAGAATTGCATAAATAATATAATGAGATTAGAAAAGCATGCCTATTCATTCAGTAACAAGACACCAGTCTGTGTTGCTCGGAGACACAATGGTTCTGCTGTTTTGATTGGAACTATTTTCGTTGAAGAAATAGAGCAAAAATAGGCAATACTGACAATATTTTGTCTAATGTAAGTCCCTTAATACTTTGGTTATTGTGGAAAACGCCCAAAGATGATTCCACTTTGAGAAAAAGTGCAATTGGTAATATAATTATTAAGAGCTTAGCAAGGGACATGGCTTTTTACAACACTTTCTTGTGTTTTGGGGAAGTTCGGTTGTGCAGAGTGGTTTGTGACCATAATGGAGAAGCTAAAGGCTATGGTTTCGTCCATTATGCCACACTCAAGGCTGCTGAGTTGGCAATTAAGAAGCTCTATGAAGCCATTAGAGGAACGCCAAGCGATGTGAAATGCCAGTCCAGAACCGCTGAAAAAAAAAAAAAGACTATGGACTCCAGACCTGCCATACAGCTTGGACAGTGAGGAGCTGTGCTCTCTAGTTTCTGTTTTCAGATGTCTCCAGCTCAGATGTTGAAGAGCAGACATATTGCTCTTTGATGACGTTATAGCTATATTCATAATGATTGGCTACATTGTCGGCAAATAGCCATTGAAGGTCACTTTCTTTCAGAATGCAAAGATTAAAGGGAATAGAACTCAGCAGCCTCGACATTTTAACCTTTTTTTCTTTTATACAAGTACATTTTGCCACAAGCCCCTGTGAATTTGTTACCTGCTGTCAGCACCATCCCATGTAAACGAGGGAGAACCGCCTGGCAGCTGATTTGGCCTGCTGCCATGTATAATTTATTGTTTTATATTATTGCCTGCCGAATGTAGCTACTTAAGGGATTATTTCTGAATTCAACATTCAATAATAAATCGGCTGTGTGTTTACTGTTCTTGTTGCATTTGCATGGCTTTAACCAGCCAGCAGATGTCCTCAGCATGCTATGTGTCGAGCAAATCTAGTGTAATCGATCTAATCGGAGAGAGAATTTAGCTGAAATAATTAGAACGGGATTAGTTTAACATGTAAAGGTGGGGTAAAATATACCAGAGCATCTCAGTGATTTTAGTCTCGTCTGAATGTGCCATCTCAGTTATCATTACAGGCAAAGTCAGGAAAGATTTTTACCTCTGTAAATATTCTGTAGTTTCCTGTTAAAAGATATATAGTTTTCAGCATTTTTTTCAAGTATGGAGGCGCTTAAAAAAACATTCAGTTGCAAGTCTGTGGCAAACCTCATGTCTTTTCTGCTTACTATTAAGTAAAAAAAAAAAAAAAGGTTGAAAGCACTTGTCAGAGGCACAAAACCTAATAGCTTTAGGTCAGTGTCTATTACCAACAGATTTCAATCACAATTTCATTAATTAATCGTTCAACTGGACCTAACCGTTATAGCTTATGGGAGACCGGGGATGGTTGTAACATTTTTGACCTTTCGGTCTATTTCTTAGTGTGCTTTTAATGGTGCCCTAGAATGAAAAATGTAATTAACCTTGCCATAGTGAAATAATCAGTACATGGACATCACATACGGTCTCAAACACCATTGCCTCCTACTTCGTATGTGAAACTTGTGCATGAAACACACCAAAGAAAAATGTGTAATTCTCAACATAACGCCACCTGTTACGCAACAGCTGGGGAACATTAATATGTACGCCCCCAACATTTGCATCTGTCCATACATGTTCATTGTTAGGCGGACTTGTGCAGCCGAATCATCGGGACTGCAGGTAAACAAAGAGTAGCAAAAAAGGCAGATCATGGACACAAATGTCATGTTTCAGGCTGTGCAGGAGACGTGAGGACTTTTCTACCCTTCCCACAGATAAAAAATGTCAACAGTCATGGTTGAGGTTTATAATAATCAGATACCACAACAATTTAATTCAAGACCGTTCGTTTGTTCGGCCCATTTCAAGCAAGCTTCCCTCCACATCTTAAACTGAAGAAAGTGGCAATTACAACTGTATTCCTGCAAGCAGTAAGTAGCGATTTATCCACTTATTAACTGTTTAAATAATTTCTGATTAAAATGAATGTTTCTTAGAGAGACAGCATTGTCTACAGTAACAATAGGAAACTTTGTGAAAAGAACCCGTATACTATCCAGTGTTTTACCTAAACGTGCAATCTGGCAACCGTATGCACGTGAGCTCTCTCTCTCTCGTGCACGGGTGGGTGATCTGAAAACACCAATAAACAAGTAAGCTTCATTTTAGCTATCTCCGAGATGTTCTGCTTAAAGTGTCATTCAGTCAGTCTGTGTTCTGTCAGGAATCACGAGCCGCTTCGCTGAACAGCTGAACTGCTGTGTGCTGTAAGCTGCTGAAATAAGCAGAGGTGGACAGTAACTAAGTACATTTACTTGAGTACTGTACATAAGTACACTTTTTGAGTATCTGTACTTTACTGGATTATTATTTTTTCTGGAAACTTATGACTTTTACTTCACTACATTTGAAAGACAAATATCGTACTTTTTACTCCACTACATTTCTATCTAGGTCGAAAGTCGTTTCTGTAGCAGCTCTGAAAGTCGGTGGATGATTTTATCCTTCTTTAAAGGTTTGTTGTTGTTTCAGACAGTCTATCAGGAATCACTCTTATAGAGTCATATACATCTCCCTAACTTTTTTTGAACACTGATCAGTTCATAGCAAAATGGAAGAAGACGGTTCTTTGGCACAAGTGTGTGTACCCATAGTCATACTTTGAAAGTATGTTTCAGTTTTTTTTTTTTTTAAATCAATATTAGTTTAGTTGGCATACACTTGGTGCATGTCTTATAAAATATTAAAAATATAAACGTCTGGGAGAAAGAGAATGGTAAAGTTGGGAGAATATCAGATGTGTATCAGTGTATTGGATCCGTGCATTTGGCCTTAAAGTGACAGCAGCTTTGTAAAGAGCTTTGTAACATATACAAGTATTTAAATGAGTTTTAGTCGTATGGTAGTATGTCAGATGGAGCATCACTGAATGACTTAAACCATGATGACAGTGTGCATTTATACAACAATAATAAAATAATGCGTTGGCATAAAAAAGAAAATTTACTTTTATACTTAAGTACTTTTGAAAACAAATACTTCTGTACTTTTACTTGAGTAAAAATCATTTTTTACAACTTTCACTTGTAACGGAGTAATATTTGACCAGTAGTACTTTTACTTTTACTCAAGTAATAGAGTTGTGTACTTTGTCCACCTCTGGAAATAAGCCAATCAGAGCAGAGCTCAACATTAATATTAATGCCTCTTCCAAATAAGGCAAAACCAGAGCATTACATCCTAGGGACAATTTCTAGGGTTGTAAATGGACCTGTAAATATGTAGATATCAGAGAACAATTTAACATATTGTTTCACCTCATTCTAGGGCACCTTTATGCCAGTGTGTTCAAAATGTGATTCAAACTAGTTACAAGTGTCTGCTATTAAATGAGATAACTTTTATCACATCGAGAGGAGCCAGCTGAGGGGGCTCGGCATCTATTTCGGATGCCTCCTGGAAGCCTTCCCAGGGAAGTGTTCCGGGCACGTCCCACCGGGAGGAGGCCCCAGGGAAGACCCAGGACACGCTGGAGGGATTATGTCTCCAGGCTGGCCTGGGAACGCCTCGGGGTACCCCCGGAGTAGCTGGAGGAAGTGGCCAGAGAGAAGGAAGTCTGGGCGTCTCTGCTTAGACTGTTGCCCCCGCGACCCGGCCCCGGATAATCGGAAGATGATGGATGGATGGATGGATGGAACTTTTATCTTTGCAAACACGAGGAATAAAATGTTATAATTCACCCTATAGTCTGGGTTAGTTGTAACATACCCTGGGGTGAGATGTTACATTATGATTTCCACTGGGGTGAAATGTAACAATAAAATAAGGATAATGGCAAAAAATATATATTTTTAAAGCTTTTTATTCAAAATTAACTTTTTAATATAACTGATGTGTGTGTCACTCTCGGTCTCAGTGTGTTTATCACTCTCAGTCATAGTAATTGTTATATAATAAACCATAATAAATTTAACTTGAACACAAGCATTCATTATGTGTGTAAGCATGTTTGTTACTGTAAGTCATAGCATTAGCCATAGTAAAATTTTGAAATTGAACACTTGAACGTGCATGCGTGCGTGTGTAGGGTGATTTGATTATGGAAAACCAGGACACTTAGCCCAGCAATGAGATACTCAAATGATACTTGAAGTATACTGAAAGTTGCCTTATTATTTCAATACATTTAAAGTATACCCCCTCTGTATGGATAGAAAATTGTTAGATTAGAGCCAGGACAGAACTTGAAAACAGGAAACAGTATATTTGGTCACCCTAGTGTGTGTGTGTGACTCTGTTACAACTAACCACGAGTCTTGTTGTTACAACCAGAGTCACCATGAACTAGCCTACCTTACAGCTAACAGCTAAAACATTAACACTAACAACTTGGATGAGAAATGTCTACACAGACACACAATAAACATAATTTAAATTTGATGTGTTTAACTACAAAACAGAAATTCTTGTAACAAAAATAAAAAAATAAAAAAAGTTACGTCAAAATAGATTTTTTTTACCCTAACATCTGCTGTCTGCCACAGAGCTCTACTTTATCACATGTGGAATAAGGACTAAACTGAGCATGCGCGAAGTGAATAAGATGATTTGTTACTAGTTCCTGATTAGCCATATTGGAGTAGTTACAACTGACCCGTGTTACAACCATCCCCGGTCTCCCCCTAGGTGTTTGACCTAGGTCCTGCTTTGGAAACAGACGGTGAGTAAAACTGCTTCAAATGTCTGTTGTTGGCTATCGTCGCGTGAGTAAACATCAGTAAACTACAAGATCGTGTATAACGTTAGTTAATTTATCAATGGAGCATGCGATCTATGGTGTGTGTTTAAATACATTTGTTTAGCTGACCACTATAGGTGTCAGTTTGTTTATTGGAAAACCACCCAAACATAAACCTAGCGTTCTCACAAAGCGTGCTTCGTCATTAAAATGCGCTAACGGTTACTCCATTGTTGTTCTATGTATAACGTTACACTAGTCTGACGTGCAAAACTGTTTTTGCTTGCTACTGCTAAGGTCTAGTCGAATACAATAGTCCATAAACCGAATCATGTCCTCCTAAACTGCGAGTAAAAACACACAAATGTTGACAGGCCACTAAATACAGTACATACCACAGAGACGGACGTCCTGCTGTTGTTGCTTCCCCTGTTCAATTTATTTCAGCCTCCGGATCTGATTCTGGATCATATCTGTATTAGTTGAATCACATAGCCATGGTTTATTTTGGGTAACTAATCATTCTTTAGCTCCGCTCACTCGATACGGACACATTCAAAGTAAAAGAGAAAACTCTTATAAAATCATGGCTCTCATCCTCACGTCCTCTGGCTTTTGAGCGATCGCAATGTGTTGCTTGATATCTCTGCGCCCAAGTAGCAGTGCTTCGCCAGTGCTTCCCCATAATATAGTCAATTAAGTCAATATCTGCCTAGGAAATCACCTAGTCTTAATCTGCATCGCTATTTGTACTCCTTGTGAATACACAGGCCTCAAGTAATCAGGTTTTTTTTCCCTTTTTTTCGGATCACTTTAACTTGGGACATGCTAGCTGGCAACATAGGATTCCATTCATTATGCTAAGCTAAGCTAACGACGATCCTGCCAAACTAAAACAATGCATGCACTGAGACAAAAATGCATTTGCCCACATATCTAAACGTAGGAAAGATTTTGAATAAGCCCTATTTCAAAAAACGAATTTTGAAACTGTTTTGCCTCAGCAAAAATCCTTATTTACCGTGACTTTGGCAGTTAGATGTGCCCTCCGAATCACTGGTTCATAAGGTTTCGAAGCTTCATGAAGTAATGTTCTCTATACCATGGTATTTTTAGTATGCATTACATGGTACTGTGGCACATGTAAAAAAATAAATAATAAATTACAGGGTGGCATGTGTTCAGTGTGATATGTTAATGTGTAAAATCAAACAGCAGACACTGATTTTCACACATCGTGATTGTGGTCTTTATTGGTCAGGCAAATGTTAACACTTGATGATGCAATACATTCATACATCAAACGGTGCTTCAGCAATGTGGACCTTCACCGCATAAGCGCTTGACACCGGAAAGTGGATTTCTGCTTCTGTCTGAGGACTTCAGAGAGAGAAATGTGCTTTGAAGCGCGACACAATTGCAGACGTGGCGGGGTGACAGCGGGACAGGAGTGCGAGGGCATAAAACAGTAAAACCAAACAGCACAGCGTCTCACACTCTCCTACGATTAACACTGATTTCTGTAAAATAACAAAGGGTGACATTTTTCGAACGAAGCGATGACAAAACAAAAAGAAGCGGGCCCAGAGAACAAGTGTCGCCGACAGCGCTCGCAGGACAGACGGGCCCTTCTAAAGCGTGACCTTTGAACACCGCCGTTATTTGGAGTTTAAATGGCAGCAGTGGCCTCGGACTCTCTGGGCCGGTGGAGGGTCACGTGTTCCAGCTGTCCAAAGTCTGACACGTCGTAGCTGGTCTTGTACTTGGCTAAGATCTTCATGAGTGGACGTAGCTTCAGCCACCACTGCTCCTTAGGGATTCTGTGACTGAACACACAGAACAGAGGGTCGGATATTGTTATTTATAAAATATTTAACCCTGTTCATGTAAGAAATGCGGTGTGAACATACACAAAGTCAGTATCATCTTTCAGCTCAACCACAGGCTGGAAAACCATAGCACGACGCCGCATGCCCAGCAGACAGGCCGAGTCCTCTGTGTTGGCAAACACTCGCCCTACAGAACACACACAGGTTCAACACACACTCACAAAATCGCCACTGTCTTGTCATTAGACTGTGAAACATTTCTACAGGAAATGTTAACTCGTTCACTGCCATTTATGACATAAATCCTTGTTTTCACTGTTATATTGTAGGGGGCGCTATTACATTCTGGAACAGAATCTGCAGATCTTCAGATTTTTGTGAAATTGAAAATGCTGGCTCTGACTGGCAACTGACTCGCAAAAAAATAAATAAAACAATGGTGGGGAAGGAGTTAAAAATACTCTGATGTCACAGTTTTCAAATTAGAAAAACTGCATTATATCAATAAATAATAAATAAATGCATGGTTTATATTCAAACATTTACAAAAGTGACCTGTTAAAATGTATTTTGACACTATGCCAGAGAGATGTGCTGCGGTAAATGCTGCAAAAGGTGGACAAACCAAATATTAATGTTAAAAGTGGATAAAAACAGTACGACTTCATTTGATGGTCAGATCAACCATCTGCATGTTTCATGAACATTATGAAATTAAATCATGATTTGGAGGCAAAAAAAAAAGGTAAATATTTTCAGATCTGTCAGGTGTTCTAATAAGTTTGGCCACCACAAATTCGAGTTTGTTTCAAAATTCGGAGAAAAAGTCAGAATTGTGAAATATAAACTTGCATTTGAAAGAAAAAGTCAGACATGTGACATAAAAAGTCAAGATTTTTTTCCCTAAAATTCTTAAGGGAAAAAAGCAATACATTTGTTACTATATTTCTTAATCTTTGCTAATGCTAGTTAATAAAAATAAAGCTGTTTGCTGTTCATGTAGTTCACAGTGCATTAACTAATGTTAACAAATACAACTTGATTTTAATAAAGCATTAGCAAATGTTGAAATGAACAATAAATTCTGCAGAAGTGTGGTTCAGTATTAGTTTATGTTAATTCATGTATACTAATGGAAAGTGTTACCATATTAACACTATACTAAAGCTACACTACGATAATGCATTAATCCCCTGAAGGACAGTCTTTCACTGTGGTCCCCAAATCAGACTGAATAAAATACAAACAATTACCTTCATCTTTATTCATCCACAGGCACAGAGGCACAAAGGAGTAAAAAACAACAAACACACACACACAAAACTAGCTGAAAAAAATGCAACAGCTATACAATAATATGTCAAAATCAAGTAAATAAAGTTGAGTACTGTGTCACATCTGTGGTGTATGTGTGCAGTTGTGATTACACTAACAATATGGCCGTTACAACAGCACAGGTCAACAAGGTCAAGTGGTGATTGAATTCTACTGACAGGTGAATTTCTACCTTGTCTGTAGCTTTCATTCAGCTTCTTGGTAATCCACTGCATGGCCTTAGCAGCGATTTTGGTACCAAAGTTACGGTCAAATGGAGAAGGAGCACCACCCTTGTGAAAAATTAATATATACATAATAAATTAATATTGTATATAAAGAGTTTTATACTTGACATACTTGCTGTTATATGGTTTGTCTAAACTGCTTCTGTTTCTAGATTAGAGCTGTCCTTGTATTGTATGAAGACATCATAATGCTCTTGCTTGCTCACTTGAATTAGCAGGCAAAAGAAAACGGTATGTTTGCTACAGAATTTGGATTCATTCCACTGCCGTTAAATGGTGCCTGACGGCCACTGTGTTCTTTGATTTATGATTTATGTGTACTACCTGCTGCATGTGACCCAGAACATTCTTCCTGCAGTCAAACACTCCCCTGCCTTCCTCGGAATAGAGCTGATAGATGAAGTCGGTGGTGTAGTTTTCATTACAGCTCTCATTCCTGCATGAACACAAGCACACACAAACCGGCTGAGTGAGGAGCGGCTGTGGTGACTGACAGAACGCCTGAGGCTCTGCTCCCACATCTCAATCACATTGACCCAAAATACTCTCATCTGAGCTGAGAGGAGATGAAACATGAGGGACTGCAGCCTGAGACAGACAGACAGACAGACAGACAGACAGACAGACAGACAGACAGACAGACAGACAGACAGACAGACAGATAGATAGATAGATAGATAGATAGATAGATAGATAGATAGATAGATAGATAGATAGATAGATAGATAGATAGATAGATAGATAGATAGATAGATAGATAGATAGATAGATAGATAGATAGATAGATAGATAGATAGATAGATACCTCAGGACTAATCCTCTCTGAATGCTGGTCTTCATTTTCTCTGTCAAGTGCTCTACATTTGACTGAAGCAAAGAGAAAAGCAGTTCCTTCATTTAACCAACAGATGGCACTAATGTTTGTTTAATAAGTGCACTGAACTTGGCACTGAATCAAAGTTTATATAAGCGTACGTGTAATTATATATATATATATATATATATATATATATATATATATATATATATATATATATATATATATATATATATATATATATATATAAAATCCTGTTACACAATTTATTTTATTACTAGGGCCCTTGCGGTTTAACGACGTGTGTGTGCTGGTAACCTGCAGGTCTCTGATGTCAAATGGTTCCTCATAGATATATGCAGCATCTGCTCCAGCCGCGAGACCGCCAACACTGGCCAGATAACCACAGTAGCCCCCCATCGTCTCGATGATGAACACACGGTGCTTCGTCCCACTGGCAGACTGCTTGATACGGTCACATGTCTGACAAACACACACACACACACTTCAAATGCTACAGCCTGCTCAATCACGCTCATACCATTTACACGACATTAAATATAACTTAAATGTCTTTTCTTAGTAACTATCATGATCAAAAATCAGTTTGGAAACATAGATTATTCACTTTGCATGTATCTAAACCAAGATGAATTATTTCACATTTACAGAGAGCTTTTAGGAAGATAAACTACACAAAATAGGCTTTTAGGAGCTTAAGAACACTGTATTGTACTGTACATGCACCATTCTTATAAAAAACTATTTATATGGAATTTTGTGTGTGTGTGTGTGTGTCGTGTGTATCTATGTATGTGTGTGTCCCTCACTTTCAACCCTGTTGTGACATTTCCCCTATAAAAATAATAGTTTAATCCTCCTGACATATTTACATATCCACATGACTCAAACAGATCACCATTCTCATCTTTATTAGTATTTTAATGTTCTTTTGGCTGTCAGGCTCATTACTTTCACTCTATTATGGGAAAATATACACACTAGAGTAATGATTTTAAGTAATGTGATATTTGCAAGCTAATTATTAATAAATTCAGCCCCATAACATTCAACCCTGAAATGTGAACGCTAAGATTCTTAGTACAGTAAGTAATGTGACAGGGTTGCAATAATGTTTCTTAAGAATTGCCCCTTTACAGACAGGAAGGAGTTTTTTCTTCTTACCTCCACAATGGCATTGAGAGCGGTATCTGCCCCGATACTAAGGTCAGTGCCGGGCACATTGTTACTAATGGTTGCGGGCAGCATACAGAGCGGGATGCAAAACTCCTCATATTGGGCCCGAGCCTCATTCAGCTGCAGCAGACACTCTAATGCCTTTGGCGGGTCAGCACAACACAGCAGGGGACCACAGAGGACAGGACAATGCACACGTTAGACCAGCAGATGGAGTACTGGTGCAGGAGCGGATCCTGTTGAACGGACACCCACCGTGTGATGGCCGCCATGGCTTCTGATTAGGAGTCGAGGGGAAGAGGAAGGGGGTACAGACGGGATGGGATTCGACGTTTGCACTCACATGCACTCAGGGTAGTCATGAGGCAAGACACTGAAGCGAGGCGGCAGGGATTCCAAACACTTTAACAGAAATACTGTAGACGCAGATGATCCACACACCAAGTAATGGCACCTTCGCTACATCTGCATACTGAATTGCGACTGGCCTTTCTATTCGCATACTAAAGTATCAGTATATTTAAGGGATAGTTCACCCAAAACAGAACATTCTGTCATCATTTACTCGCCCTCATGCCATTATTGCTATGAAAAAATTAGTTTGTCCCGGTTTTTTGTGTGTGTGTTGTAAATATAATTTAATCTGAAGCAATATTCTCACCAGTGCGCAAACAGCTTTGACATATTTAAAGGGATAGTTCACTTTACAATGAATATTCTGTCATTCTTTACTCACCCTCAAGTTGTTTCAAACCTGCATGATTTCTTTCTTCAGCTGAACACTGCTGAACAGCTGAACACAAGGGAAGCTGGGAAGATATTTTGAAGAATGTCAGTAACCAAACAGTTAACTGGAGTTAACTGGACTTCCATAGTAGGAAAAAAAAATACTATGGAAGTCAATGGCTCCAGTTAACTGTTTGGTTACTGACATTCTTCAAAATATCTTCCCAGCTTCCCTTGTGTTCAGCTGTTCAGCAGTGTTCAGTGTTCTTTTTTTAAATTATAAATTTTATTTTTTCTGTGCTTCAGCTTTCCTTTTTTATTCTTAAATTTGATCAATAAATTAAATTAGAATAAGGTACTTTTTCCTGGGACAAGTGGATCACAGATTTACTTGTCTGAAGGACAAAAACAGGCTTAATGTCGAGCCCTGGTTATAATAATATTGTAAATATTGGCAAAATATTGTAAAAGCTGACAATATTGTGTCTATAATATAATACAATATTAACTTATTTATTGAACTGTTGTATAAAATCAATATCACATTTACACTTGTGCTATTCAGGACAAAAACAGCACTCATGTGATATTGCTTTACTATATCATGATATAAATATGAGGCAAAAACTCATACGAGGCATTTTAAGTGCGTTCTTAAGCTTCATCACGCAGTGAGCTATTCCCCTGCTTTATGTTCATCACCAATCAACTTTATGAAACGCAAGATGAACTAAATAGGCCTGAGGCAGGGAGGTTTAATAAGTTTTAAGCATTCATATCTTTTTTACATAACTAATTAAAAAAATTATCCCTTTAAATTGACAACTCAAATCACAAGGAGTACCTTTATGGTGTTTTTTTTTTCAAGCTAGATTTCCCTAGGCCCAATATTTTTATTTTATTTTTTATTTTTCGCATCTGGGGGTTTGAGTTCAGCAAACAAGAGAAATTTGAGTTTGTAAAGACTAGAGGGAGAATAAATGGCATTTTAGCAGAAATATTCTTATATGAAAAAAGGTACTTTGCAGTGGCCTGTGCTTTTTTAAGGCTTGTGTTCATTTAAACCTTTAATGATGAAACTATGCAGGCAGACTCCAGTTCAGCTTGCGTTAGCTGGGATCAGTGATCTGTTATGACAGGTTAATGCAGTGTGATCATAACACAGCGCGGGCTCAGTCACATGACAGCCACAAAAAAAAAAAGCAGAGCTCAAAACATGCTGCCATCATGTCATCTCCACTTACCTGGTAGCTAACGACTCACCTTTGCGTTTATCAGCCAAAACATTAATGGTTAGTGTAGAAATGTTTCAGGATAAATCTCACAAAACATGTCCAGGTCATATTTCACCCCTAAAATTGATAAGGTGAAATATTTGTGGTAAAGAAAATAAAGACTAAATATGAAATTGCTTCATGATTCTTCCCCGTGTTCTTAAATTGCCTAGCTGATCAGTAACTAGCATTGTTCAATTTTGGCTTGTGTGCTTGTTAAAGAAGTTAATTCAATCAAACTAATGAAATGACGCCCTATGTGGTTGCTTTGAAGGCAGCACAAATGTTTTCCTTAGTTTATAAATTTCCAATTTTTCATTTTTTCTAAACATGTGACTCAATTATACTCGCAAATGAGCTCACATGTACTTATTATTTTATATCATCAGACATGCCGTTATGGTGCTTTGGACTCGACTTCATTCACAATCCTGTTTTGAATCTGACTGACCTGGCAGAAGGGGAGCCGCCTAAAGTTGCGGTCACAATAGCAACATTTTGGCAAAATATTGTGGCAAAAACTTCCATTGTCAATTTTGTAGCGATGTATGAAGCACAGCTCACACAGAAATCACTTTCAAACCAAGCAGCTTTCTGTTGGTCAATGTGGCAAATCCAAAACTTTTGAGCTTGTGTAGAATACCTGTTGAAATGACTAGATTATGTCCGCAGACATCTATGGTTAGATTAAGTGAAAATTGACCGCACCTTTAGGTTTACGGAAAGCACTGCTGCTATTAGCCTAGACTGATGTAATTGGCTGGTAAACATAAGGCGGAGCCTGTGTGATTGGCTTGTAAAGAGAAGACAGAGCCTCTGATGTGATTGGCTGGTGGGTGGCATTCCCCAGCCTCACTTACATCAGTGATAGCGTTCAGAGCCGTGTCTGCGCCAATGCTGAGGTCTGAGCCGGGCACATTGTTGGAGACGGTGGCCGGCACCATGACCATTGGCACACACAACTCCTCATAAGTCCTGCGGGCTGTTAACAACTCCATGATCCCCAGGTAGGCCTGCAGGGCAGAGCCTGGGATTTAGTGAACCGCCATGGGTGCTGGGAATGGGGGTGCTGGGAATGGGGATGGAATGAAGGGACAGACAGGGAATGAGAGACAGACGAGGCGGGATTGGGAAGGAAACGAGTGGAAAGCCATGGCCATCACTGCGGAGAGCATGAGACAAGAGGATCCACTCCGAACACACACGTCATATAGAAACACTTGTGTAAAATACACACACTCACATCCTGATGATGTCTGTATAGAAAGAGAAGATGAGCCTGAACTCAGCAGCATGAAATGACTTTAGAAAAGCAGGTGAGCTATTCTGCAATCGAAGGTTATTGTTGTCTTTAATGGCGTCATCTCAGCTGTGTGAATGTTACATTCCAACAGCTGAAAGATAACCAGCCTGCTAAGAAGTATCACCAAATTTTTAATGCTTTTGGATGTTCATTATGAAAAGAACAGGAGCACAGGAAGTTGAGTAAGATTTAGGTGATGCTATATAGGAAAACATGATGGAGAGGGCAGGCAAGTTAACAAAACTTAGCCATGGACATTTTAAATTGAGAATTAAATTGTTTTATACAACTAAATCTACATTCATCAAGTTGTATATATATATATATATATATATATATATATATATATATATATATATATATATATATATATATAATTATTTATTATTTTAAAAAATAAAACATTTAAGTAATTATCAAAATAAACTATAATAATGATATATTATACAATATAAAATATTAACAGCAAAGCACTTTTTTTAATCATTCATTAAAATGGAAAACATACCTCAAATCCTCCGATCACTAACAATGCATTGATGTTATACTTCCGCATCTGTTCGGCAATTTTGTCAATGTGCTTTGCAGGAAGCGTTCTGAAAATTTGACAGCATTGTAGAGAAGCACTAAGCACGACACCGCACGTCACATTCAAAATTAACTGTATTATTAAAATCTGCAGGCAATATAAAATTTGTATATGGGATAAATACCGTTTAGTTCCCAGGAGGGATCCACCCTGGCCCGTCCATCCACCTACATCTGCCCATTTGACCTCTTTTATCTGAGAAAAGAGAGCAGAGAGGATCAAACGTGTTCATGTAAGGATACATTAAAATTTCAAAGTGTGAGTGAGCAGCTTAGTTATAGCTATCATCTAAGGGTACGTTTACACAACACCATTTTCAACTAAAAACTGGAAAACTGTTTGAAAACGAGTCGTTTAGGTGGATTCGTGTGACCAGGAATAGATCTGACAATGTTGTCAACTGCACAAGAAAAACACACTAGGATTACTTATTCCTGCTACAGGCTGAGATTTCGGCAATCCTCAGAAAGATTATTATAAATCATACTGCACGACATGGATCTAATAAACTTGGGTATGACGTATATAGACGATACAATGATTACACAAATTGAATTGTAGGCTACGACGCAAGTTCATATAGAAAAAAAACTTCATTAGCATACACTAGTGGTAAACAAATAAAGCAAGGTTAATCGCACTTGGCAACTGTGATTGTTATGTGTGCTGAAAGAAAGAGGAGAATATGGACGTGGTCGTGGCTGGGGAATAGAGGCCAACTTGGTGTGCCAGTTGTGTAAATGGAGCTTGAGGGAAGTAGTTTAAAGTTTTAGCGCCTAGTAACGTTGATCTATATGCCATTTCATGTTGCATTTTTATTGGCCGGTCAGTAGACGTAGGTCTTAGCAGCAAACACAGTGTGAGATGATCATGCTAAATTTGTGTCATAAAATTATCGAAGGCTATCTTTGGTCGAAAGACCGTCTTTGAACCTCTCTCACTGTACTACGTAGGAGGACCATTGAGGAGCCATGACCACAGAAATCACTGTACTGGGCATAAGGCAGGTGAGTATTTTATCAGGGTCGGAGCTAAACTCAGCATCTCTGCTTTAGGGTAATTTCTTTTTTAATGTAGTTTTTCAAATGGAGATGCAAATGTGATAAATGTGATCACCACTTGTGTGCTTTCTAAATTCACTAGTTTATTGGATTAGACTGGCTGAAGAGATCATAATGGAGATCAGCAATGGATGGATAAGACCTCTTAGGGCTGTTTCAGGGTCGTACAGAAAATAAGAACTCAAAAATGTTAAAAGATATTCACATTGAAGCTACTGATAATAACACATGGATTTGATTACGGCATTGCTGAATCTACCCGAGTTTGTAATCCTCCTTGCGTTTGTTTAACAAGACGATTAGTGGATCATGTCTTAACCTACACCAGGGCCCAGCCCATGTAATTAATTGTTCTGTGTTTATCTCGATTCCTCCAACAGCTCTCGGCATACGGTTAATAGGATTATGTATCGCCCCCTATCAGAACAGAGTGGTACTACAGTAGTAAATTGATTTATGTTAATCCATTCATGTTCTTCGTCAGACCAAAGAGCAGCACTGCAGGGCTAGAGGTGGCGACACCGCTGTCTGCGCTGTTTTCTACACCTTCTTGAGATAAAACAATTCCTGCTCTTAATGCAATTACTTTAGAAATACACTCAGCACAACTGGATGTGAGTGTAATACAGTGTGTGTGTTCATGTTTGTATATGTGGCCTGTATAAAGGATAATGCTTTTAAATTAAACTTGTTAATATGTAATAAATGTGCACACAACAAATTTTGTGTGAAAGTGACAATCTGATTTAAATATGAATATAAACTACCATTCAAACTTTTGTGGTAGTTAACTTTTTAAAATGTTTTTTTAAATAAGTCTCATATGCTCATTAAGGCTGCATTTATTTGACTAAAAAAAATAACAGTAAAACATACAATTTGAAATACTTATATATATATATTTTAAAATAATTTATTCCGAAATTTATATTATATCGGCGTGATTATATATATATATATATATATATATATATATATATATATATATATATATATATATATATATATATATAAACATAAAATATATTATACATTTTATAATATATAATATAAAATATATGGTGGTATACCGCCCAGCACTACTGACCACAAACTTGCAAACAGTAGTGTATCTAGACATATAGCCTATTAGCTTACTACTAGCATATACAACTTGAATAATATCAAAGATTTTATTTTATATAATATAGTCCACACTATATACCATATTTTTCTTTTCTTTTTTTAATTGCTAAAGGATCCACATTTTTATCTTCTATTCTACTATACTTTATTATCTACATTAAAAAATGTTTCAATCAGAATTGTATATATAAATAGACGTGCAATGCTTTTTTGATTTGGCATTATAAACAGCTTTTCTTGGGATTTTGTTTATATGTAAAGATCGTTTGTGGTTCTTGTCTCCCATTGAGTTCAAATCCTTCTGGATAATTCTTAGATATTTGAATGTAATAGTAAATATTTATGTACCTGTCCCTTATAGAATCCTTCAAAGCCGTCATTGACAGCAAACATTTTGTGTCCCTCGGAGATGCCCACTCTGACCGCAGAGCGTACGGCTGCGTTCATGCCCGCCGCGGGGGCGCCCACATTCATCACAGCCACGTTATAATTGCTCTAAATGGGGGATGAAGATATAAAAACTCTTATTACAATGACAAATATACCAATACATTACATTTAGGTCATTTCTCGAGCATTTGCCGGTATAAGGTTTCAGCTATATTATTGACTTATGTTCAGTTGTCTATAATAAATGCAGAAAGTGTCCTGCTGGATATACGTGGGCTGATGTGAAGAGCAAATTAAAATGGCAATAATCATTTATATAACTAGCAGGTATGTCTATATATTTGTAGCCTTGTCCTTCTTGATCATCATCATGTTTTTGTTTTTACCACTCAGTGCCTATTAGGAATTTAACAGTGTTTCCATCCAGCCGTTGGCATTCATCAATCTGCTTTCCACTCCAATAGGCGCAGGGTAATTTGGTGTTTTGTTAACTCGACACACAGCCCAGAGCATCACAGAATGATTATTGACTAAACACTTCTGGACAAGCGGCCCTTAACTTTTCTGACTGTGATGCAGCAACTTTTCCAGTCAAGACTCCAGTTCTCTGGTCTACACAAGAAAACATCTTCTAAACCAGGGGGGTCAGGACTCACTAGGGGACTTACAACTTATAAGGGTGCCCCAAAATAGCTGAAAATTATTTAAAATACCTGAACCAGGGGTGGATGACTATTTTTGTTAATTTAATTTATCTTTGTTTTTAAAAAATAAAACATTTAAACATCATTAAACATGAAATGAATACACATAATACATAATAAATCTGCAAAGGTTATTCAGCCAAGAGCACTGAGTGATTTTCTCTTGTACAGCGGCAGCTTTAGTATATTAGCTGCCTGTCACTTTAAGAGCTAATGCACGGATCCTTTTGACACTCATTTGGTTACTCTTTTTAACATCAAGCAAGTCACATAATAAAAGTCGTGTGCCCTATATGCTATATGCATCGACCTAAAACGTACACTTTTCACAATGTTGAAGTAGCCTATTAAAATCATTCAGATATTGTGTGTGTCGTTGTGATATGCATATTGCGATATGTACATTTGCGATATTTCGATAATTTCTAATATATTGCACAGCCCTACTACAATTCATCCACTGGCCACTAGGGACAGGCTCCAGAAGGGAGCAGAATCTCATTGAGACCCATGTTAAAATTTAACAGAAAAAAAATATATTTACAGCCTGTTGCAAAATTGTGGTTTTGGCCTATACGGCTAATTTTGCCCTTTATGACAACAGTGAGGGGGGTGAATTTTTTTTTTAGAACACATTAGTTTACATTATATAAAGCCTTAAAGTTCTACATAATTAAGGGCGTGGCCACTTTTTTTAGTGACAGGTAGATAGCCATTTATCCACTGTCTGTTAAACATTGCGTCACTTCAGCGCCGCTCACATCCCACCTCTTTGCCCATTTTCTGTTGTCAGGCCTTGACACCCAAGCCCTGGGTGGCCCTCTGCACCAAGATGGCAGGCCAAGATGGCAACGGCCAGCTCGTCTCTAATTTACGCTTCAGAACGGCTCTTCGGAATCCTATGGGTGACGTCACAGACTCTATGTCCATATTTTTTTTTACAGTCTATGACTACTATTTAAATATGCACTAGATTGCAGAAGCCAGGTCAAGAAATTTATGGTTTTGCTTGTACACTCTTAAAAACCGGGGGTTTTCACAGCGGTTCCCTAAGAACCCTTCAGTGAACAGTTCTTAAAAGAACTACTTTAAAAAAAAAAAAATGTTAACAATCTAAATAAACTTTTTCCACTATAGGTTTCATGGATGTTAAAGGTTTTTCATGGAATCATTGATGTCGATGAACCTTTATTTTAAAAAAATATAGTTTCTTGCCTTCATTTGTTCTCTCAACAGCTGTCATTTATATTTAAGAAGCAGGGAACCAGAAAAGTAAAAAAAAAAAAAAAATGATGTCGACCTCAAGCATATTTTATATGTAAATTTGTATTTGTAAATAACAAGTAATAACACGTGTAAACCTTAAGGAATAATCAGAAATTATAATATTGAAAAGTCTGGAATTATTACTCAAACAAAGAAAAAAAGAGGGAAAAAAACCCAACCATAAGTATTTCAACATATTAAAGGGTGATGTGAAGGGTAACCAATCATAAAATAGATAATTTGCATAAAGATGCACTAAAGGTACAGTAGCAAAAATAGCTTGTTGGTGGGAAATTGTCAATTTGTTGTTGCTAGTGTGTTTTGGATGGCTGTCAGGGTATTGCTATGCAGTTCCTAGGGTGTTCTGAGAGATCGCCCAAGTCAAAAGAGTCCATTCCAAAAACTATATGATATTCTAGTCTATGTTTTTTTCTCAGTTTTATCATCCGCTATTCAAAAATGTGATTCTGATCACCTAGATCACTTAAAATAAATGCTACCAAAAATGTGCCCTTTAATTGAGATAATAATAGCTAGAGAGTAGAGCTAAAAATAACTATCCACAAGCAGAAATATCCACACAGGATGTGTGACAGGACTAATTAATCTTGGTTTCCTCGGGAAACATCTGCTAGGGGTGGAATTCTATCATGTACTGAGGGTTGTGAATAGCTAAGTCTGGCCCAACGGCATGCTGATGTCAGTCAACAGAAGTGGTGTTGTGTTGAGATGAAGTAAAAGATCACCAGGGTAAAACAAACATGGAGTCCCTCTCAGGATGACATGACACTTACTTGTGGAAGTTCAGTCTCTGGTTTGCGGTGAGCCAACAGTTTGTAAGTCCTCAGGTTGTTCTCAAAGCTCCTGCATTTACACATAAACATGTAAGTGTTATTCTTATATTTGATAAGATGTAAGCGTTATATGTGTAGATATGTTTAAAATAAATACAACATAAACTAACTTTCAAAAGTTTGTTAAAAACAGTTTACGTTTTTTTTAAAGTATACATTAAATTAAACAAAATTAATAGTAAATACTTCTACGTTGATACAAAAAATATATATTAATAAATAATATATATATATATATATATATATATATATATATATATATATATATATATATATATATATATATATATATAAATAAATAAATTGTCTATTCACCAAAGAATCCTGAAAAAAGCAACAACAGAGTTTTCATAAAAACAACTGTTTTCAACATTGATAATCAGAAATGTTTCTTGAGCAGCAAATCATATTAGAATGATTTCTGAACATCATGTAAATAAAATGTGAGTTGAGTTAATAAACATTTAACTGGTATCATAATATTGAAATATTGGGATGAACCATCCGATTTACATCCCTAGTACTGACCCCAAACTTTTGAACAGTAGTGTGCATTATACTCAAAATAAAAGTTAAACTAGAGTCAAGCTACTAAAAGTAGTTTCAAAAGTTTTCAAACGCACCTGCCACGTAGCCGCACTGCATCTTCAAATCTTTTCTCATCCATGGCCTTCTGCACCTCCTGAGTCTACAAGACACACAAAAGCACTTCCATTATAATGATTTTATGACGTGATTTGTTGGGTTGAAACGATTTGTTGAAACCAATGTTTCGGTCATATTTCATCTCAACATCGAAAGAAAAAAAAAGTTAAAGGAGGGGTGAAACACTGTTTTAGTTTTTTTTTATGCAGTGATGCCAGTAACGCGTTACTCTAATCTAACTTCTTTTTTCCAGTAACGATTTATCTAACGTGTTACTATTTTCAACCCAGTAATCAGATTAAAGTAATTTATCCAAGTCACTGTGAGTTACTATTTTAGTCATTTTCCTTAGTAAAAACCAACAGCTTATCAAAATTCTCAGCCCGAGTCCGACTGGAGCCTGTGTTGTTGTTGTTGTTGTTGTTTTTTTGCAACATTGTTGCAGCCATTAAAATAGCATAAGCTGTTATGGTCTTGTGTTGTTTCCACCAGCGCAGCACATCTCATTGTACCTTTTAGTTAATAAAATAAATATAAAACGAAGGAAAATCCTAAAAAAAGGCCCAAAGCCTGGCCTGCAATTTAGGTATAACGTGAAAATGTTATTGCCCTAGGGCATAAGAAAGTCGGGGCCCATCCGGTAGTCAGGAGATACATTGTTGACTTTACTATACACTATTTACTATACTCTACACTTCCAATAAAGTGAGTGTTGCAAAAAACAGTTGTCATTTCTATGTTGAGGTGGCAGGGGTGTTGTCGGCAACTGCTGAATTTAACTAATAAAGTAACTTGTAATCTTACTTAGTTACTTTTAAAATCAAGTAATCTGTAAAGTAACTAAGTTACTTTTTAAAGGAGTAATCAGTAATCAGATTACTTTTTCAAAGTAACTGTGGCAACACTGATCTTATGTCAGTCTTGAGTAACTGTAGAGTAGTATTGTATCCTTAATCTCTGAAAAATATTTTGTTTTATTATTTTTATAAAAGAAAGATAGGCTGTACCAAGTCTTTCTGGAAAGAAAAGGAGCGGATGGAGGCGTATCGTGTGGGCGGAGCTAAAAATCCAGAGCGCGCGCAGCTTGCATTCAGAGCGTCTGAAAGATGTGACATCCTCAAGTGTGGAAAAGAAAACGTTATCCTAAATAAACCACGGCTATCAATAAGAATCAAGCATACATGTATGATCCAGAATCTGATCCAGAGGCTGAAATTGAACATGTATGGTATACAATAAACAAACAGACACCTATAGGGGTCAGCCCTACCCTATACACGATCGTGTTGTTTACTGTTTACTCACCCTTCTGTGCCCTTAGGACCCGTATAAGATAATTCCACCCCATTGTACGTCAGACAGACCCATACTCGGAAATTTTTTTGACACAGAAATACTCCATCAAACGTCCAACTAAATTTTTTAAACTTTGTGTAAAAAGCTCAGTATGCATGACCTTCCCCCCCCCCCCACACACACACAAAAAGTAAAAATAATGTACATTTCAATCAGTTTTTCAGTACTGTAATGCAGCAATGTAAATCAAGCCGTCAATTTCATTGTTATTTCATTACATGTTATTAAATATTTAAATGTTAATTAATTCAGCTCATAGGATTGCAAATGCCGGAATGATTCATGAGTGCAGCAGTAATGCTATGTTCTCATTCCTCTGCTGAACTGCGGAAGCGTGGATCTTTATTATCACAGCACTAAACCCGACGTGGCATCTGTCCAAGCCTTACCATCTGCACACACTCCATTAGGGGTAGCCGCACAGACTGGTTCCCACACAGAGACACCACGCAGGCTGGCGTGTTTGCAGTGGTCTCAAGCAGCGCCAGAACCGCCTCCACACCCATGCGACTGGCCTGACAACAAACACAAAACAGCATTGCAATCTGTAGCGCTTCAGCCTGCTCTAATGTAATCTTCACTTTAAGCATAGAAATAGTTTCATATTTCATGTCAACAGAAAATACCATTTTCAATTACCCTAGGGATTTACGTACTACTTCCACCCTGCACTGAGAATGTTCACATGATGTGTTCATTAAAGATATTCAGAAGGTAATGTTTTTTGTGTGTTATTTGCTTAAGCAGACTGTGTTTGTCTATTGTTGTTGCTTATTCAAGGACCAGTTTATGCATGTTGAATTCAAGGGTTAATATACTTTACACATCTAATGTAAGTGTTGTTTGTGTTAATCAACAGCATGCCACAAAGATGTACATAAACATGTTGAAAACAAATTGATCACTTAGGAAACACTGTTTTTCCGTTCCGGCATTATTCTTTTCTCAGTTCCCCAGAGTGCACTTGGAAACATGTGCAGCGTGTGTGGACATCAAATCTGTTTATGGTCTTAAAGTAAGCTCCACCAATCCTCCTGTTTTTATCCGAAAGAGTTTCTCACCAGAATCCTGTCAAACGCTGAGGGGGTCCCTCCTCTCTGGACGTGGCCCAGGATGGTCACGCGCGTGTCGAAGCCCAGGCGCCGAACCACCAGCTGGAGGGGTAATAAAGAAGATTTAGACTTCAATCATAGGAATCAGGGGAATTTAGACGTTTTAGGTCATGTTTTGTCAACAAAACTTCTTGTCCATCATGCAAGATAACATTTAATCCCAAATAAAGCAAATGTCTATGAGCATTTTGAATAAAGTACATTACGTCTTCATAATATTTATTAATCTTAAATTAACCCGAAATTGAAAATACGCCATTTACTAGGAACACAAAAGGAGTTATTCATAGCATTAATGTTCAAGCTGCTCTTTTCCATACAATGAAGTCAACTGTGGCCACAACAGCTAAACGACAACAAAAAGATTTTAAATTAAAGGGATAGTTTACCCAAAAAGAAAAATTCTGTCAACATTTACTCACCCTCTAGTTGTCCTTAACCTGTATATACATATTCCTTTGTGTACAGCAGAACAAAGACATTTATGCAGGTTTGGGACAACTTGAGGGTAAGTAAACTATGACATAATTTTAATTTTGGGGTCTCCAAAACCCTTATCCCCTTGTCTGGCTATCACCAGACTTTTTAGATTGAACAATGGTCTGGGGAGTCTGCCCTGTATTTTTATTGCACAAGAGGTGTGATCAACGGGTACAGTTCAAATGACTCTGTACGAAATTGGATAGTGCTTCAACCAATCAGACAAACGAAAACGATCCATCGTTTCTCTATCCGTCATTGTGTTAAACCCGCCAGTAGCGCAGAAGGTGGATAAGCCGGTTTGTGATTGGTCCCCGCAAATTTGTAACAGAAGCAGGAAAAACAATGTACAGGTTTCACTTTCATTGTATTTAAGAGAGCTACGTTACTCTATAACATCTCCTTTGGTATTCTATTGTAGAAGGAATGTCATATGAGACGTTAATGAGTGCGTAAATGATGCCAGACTTTTAATTTGTCGGTGAACTATTCGTTTTTCTGAATATAAGTTTGATACAGTATAAAGATATTTAATGATAAACCATAGAACAAGGACAGAAGACACAAATCAGTCATGGTACTACATGCATTTAGCAGAAAGATTCACAAGAAAGCTGCAACACACATGCAAAGAATAAGAAATTTAGCATTAATTGCTGCAATCAGAACAGCGTCCCATGCTAGTCAGTAAATTAAAACCATTTTTAGTGATTAGTGTTAGAGACGTTGCTAAACATAGTAAATAATTCAACTCTTGCAGGACCTTTTTAGGGTGAGGAAATGCACTTCCTTTCAATATGAATAATCTGAACAAAGAAAACATAAATGTTTCCACATGCATGACTAAAACGAGTAAAACAAGTTTTTTTTTGTATTGTTATTATTGTCTCTTTGAATAAAATTTTAAGAAAATCCTGTCAATTCCCTATTTTTTTTTAAATCATTCATGTAAGTTGCACAAAAAAATTGTAACAAGATATGTAATGAAGTTTACAAATTGAGGGTTATTTTAGAGTTTTTTAAGTATGAGCAATACTAATAGTGATGCTAACCTAGCGTTTTTTTGTAACACAAAGAATTCTAAAAATATATTTATACAACAATTACACTGAACTGTAAAGCACTAGAAAATGTGCATGCTCCTGCTTCAGGTAGAATTCAAGACACATTGCACTAATGCCGTGCAGTAGTTAAGATATACAGCAAGTAGAGGATAGCCATAGCTGGTTATGTTTGAGGTGACCACATGTGCCTTACCAGAAAAGATTGTGGGTGTGTTTAAGCAAACCACACAGGACAAAGCCAGAGAGGGAGCACATACAGAGCTCAGAGAGGTCAGGGATCAACGCAGGGGCTGGATCTCTATATACCTCATGTACTTACATTCTTTACATGTTCTGAGGTAATGGGCTGGTTGCTACGATCAATCGCACCTTCAGCTACTATTATGATATTCAGCCTTTTCATTCCTGCCCGTTTCTATGAGGGTAAGAGACATGTCACAAACTGATGACAAAAACTACAGGAGAGATGTAAAAAGCTGGAATTCAGGCTGCAGAAGTGGCCTATGTAGAAAATAAACACTTACTGAAACACCATTTCTAATGAAGAAACGTTAGCTCAAAAGCAATGTAATAACAGTGGCTTGCCCCTTGCAAAATGACCTACCCAGATCATTAACCACTACACCACAAAACCCAGTTACGGTGCAGACCAAGTCGCTGTACTTCTGGCCGAGAACAAGGTCTTTATTGGAGACGGGCCACTCCAGTTCTAGAGAATTCCAGATTTTTGCTCTCTCCCATTGAAAACATTCAGTACTCACATCCTTGACTATACTAGAAGTAATAGCTTTTCCATGTCTGTCAATGGCTCCTTCAGCAACTATGATTATGTTCAACCTTGAACCTCTGGATCGAGTCTGGGGCAGTGAACACATTTGTTCCACAAAAACATAGGCATGTTGCAAACAAAATAATATATTCAAATAAACAATACATTTTGGGACTAGTAGAAAATTATTTACTTTACACAGATGACTCTGGGAGAAATACTTTTTTCAGTCTGTAAATGTGTATGTATAACCAATGTTGAAGAGTAATTAAGTTCTTTAGTTTTCATTCAATAGATGACTACCTACATAACTGAGCAAGCTACATCTTGAACAAGTAGTGATGGAAAGCTATAAATCTCATAAGTGAAACTTAACAATAGTTAACCTATGGCTGTTTTCACAGAAAAGGCTTAATCTAATCCCAGACTGAAATGCATGTTTGAGCTGTTTGAGATATTTTCTAAAAGACAAGTTTATAAAAGCCACTTAAATGTCCTAATTTCACTACGGCCTGCTCCTGGCTTAGTCTAAGCCCTGTCTGTGAAACCAGTCCCTAATTTGTTTATTAAGTTCCAGTTTTAGATTTCCCTAACACTGTGCACGACCACAAGCATACTTTAATGAATTTGACAATTTTCTAGGTAAAAAACTAGCAAGGATAAAACTGAATTGAATGTGTGTTGCATGTAAATTCAGTGAGAAGTGATGTATTTTTGTTTTACCGCCGAGAGTTTCTGACACATTTTCTCTTCCCAGCCATCCTCAGGGGGCATTTCAGGAATCAACACCCAGTCAGCTCCACATGCCAGGGCACTCACCAACGCTAGATAGCTTCATACACATCAGCATACAGATATATATAATACAGTGTCTGCTTTGACAGTAGACAGCATGATTTCACCATGAAGTGCAAAAACATGAAGTCCATGTTTTGAACAAATCCAGGTCAAAATTGATGAAGCTAATATGTAATCTTACCCACAATGCCTGCCCATCACCTCCAGCACAAATGTTCTCTGGTGACTGAAATCCACAAAAAATTATAAACTAATAAATGGGAATCACTCAAAAATAGGCATATTTTCTCACAAGAAACATCTTGCACATCTGGTAACGTTGTTATGGACTGTTGAAGTACCTCTGAGCTGTAGTCATGATTGCATCCACCACCTCGATGATTCTGTGGAGGGCCGAGTCTGTTCCTATTGTCATGTCAGTGCCACAGAAGTCATTGTCAATAGAGCCCACCATGCCCACAATGTGAAGAGCAGAGTATTTCTGAGCCGCCTCCTCATCAATCAGATCTAAAATTTAAAACAAAACAAGAAAAATGCAATTCTGGACAGCACTTGTTTTATTATCTACATAAATCTATGTTAAATCTAACCAATATTTTCACAATTCAGATCAATTCAAGCAACTGTTTATTAGGGCTGAACGATATTCTGTTTTAACATCAACATCGCGATGTGCGCGTGAGCGATAGTAACATCGCCGGAACATGCGATGTGAAGGGTAGTAGCCCATGGTTTATTAAGAGAACGGTAGCACACAGTTAACACGAGTTTGTTGCTGGGGTGACATGCATGTTCCTCATGCCTGCACAGTGATTGGTTCGCTGTGCAGCTGCTCACCGCTCACGGCCAAACATTCACTGCTAAAACGGGCGACGAAGAGGATCTGCCGCAAAAAAAAAGGTTTGTACCAAAAATCATCTTTTTGGGACTATTTCGGCTACAAGAAGGAGGATGTTGAACAAAATGAGGGACTTTGCATTGAGTGTCTTGTGGCCACAAAACAAGAAAACACCACCAATTTGTCTGATCACTTAAAACGGCACCACAAAGATGATCTTTACGGCGAATACAAAGCAGCACTCGACATTAACGCTTTTCCGGGACAAGTGGATTTTTTGAAGGGACAAGTGAGAATTGTACTTGCCTGACGGACAGCCTGATTAAAACATAAAATAATTAGCGAATCACCAAATTGCAAGAATGTTTGTGCATTAATTTAATGTAAGTGGCATTTGATAGTGGATAATATATAATGAACTGACGATAATAAGGTCGCGCAAAATTCTCAATAAATGTAATTATATTTCTATTGTGTCGTCTGCAGCTCATACTTTGCTGGACCAGCTCTGCCAGCAGGCCGCTCCACTCCTCTCTGAAGAGATTGGCCCCGGTCAAGCTGCCGTCTCCTCCAATCACGCACAGGTTGGTGATGCCCCTCTGCACAAGGTTATGAGCCGCCTTCAGACGACCCTCGTGCGAGCGGAAATCTTTGCATCGTGCGCTGCCAATAACAGTGCCGCCCTGAAATACAATCACACAAATTGTTACTACTGTAATATGAGATGGAACAGGTATTGGCCCATTAATCTGTGCTTAATGTTCAGAGAACCATGTGACGTTTAAAGACATCAATTCCTTCTTGTGAGATCAGAGGTGATCACCATAGCAGGGTATCTGCGGGGTTTTAAAATAAAATGTAATATTAAGACTTTCGCAAATAAAATTAATATCATATGGTTAAGGTTGAACAATGTCTATGGTAACATCCTAAACTATAAATGTGATGATTTTTACCATACAAATTCAGGTTGAGTTTTGACAAACCCAAAAACTTTTAGAATATTCTAAAACTCATATTTCATTCTTTAGACATTTTTTTAAGAAATCAAAATTATAAATATCTTAAGTCTAGGGGTCCTTCAAGCAATCACATCACTACAGCATGACACAAGCTGACCTCTGCTGATCATGCAGCCAACTAGTTTGCTTGCTCAACATTTAAATAGTCTGGTTCATTGTTTGCTGTAAGCTAGGCCAGCAGCGCTATCCGAGTTCCTCTGAAACGCTCCATCTCGCTGGATCTGCAATTGGATTTATGCATGTCTATTTATGCAGTAGCAGCAGCAGCATATCTTAAATGCTCACAGCAGCATGTCCGTGTAGCAATGAACAGTTACAAGTCCATACATACAGCACTAATATTCAAAAGCTGAAGCAGCAGCATAACAGATCTAGTCCGCCAATACCAAATACATTAGCATTATTAAAAAACATGTTAAAACTATTCTGAGAGTTGACATGATTGTAATTAGAAATCATAGCCTTTTAAAATGTAATAATCAATTACTTTACGCTGTATTGTGATTCCTGTTTTTCTATCCCCAAATACCTCTTAAATTGATAATTAAAGGGTTATGCACTGAGAAATAAATTCTCCTTGAGCTTTCGACATATAAGAGGTCATTATATTATAAGAATGGCCTACTTAATCATTGCAACTTTGGCTGTGCCCACTGGTGTGTTAGTGAGATGACAAGGAGAGAAGAGCAATACAGAATCACTACACTAAAAATAACATTACCCTCCAAAGGATCCTAATGATAGGAATGAGCTTTTTTATTTTCAACCATGTGAATGTCTCAGTTGAACATTATTTATTTGTATTTGGTACATTTCACTGTGTATTCTTTGGGATATCAGTCGCAATTTCAGCGCAGGCTTTGCAAACAGACCTTTACTATATGGACTCGACAGTATTGCTACATGTGAGTAACCATGGTAATTCTAATGCCTGATCTGAGACCAGTGATTTCTGATATGTAATGATTTATGTACAAAAATATAAATATGATGCAATCGATCTAAACATAAGGCTATAATCAACACTGATCATGATTATTTAAAGGGTTAGTTTACCGAAAAATAAAAATTGTCATAAATTACTCACCCACATGTCGTTCTAAACCCATATGACCTTCGTTCATCTTTGAAACACAAATGATAAACCGAGTGCTTTGATCCCCCCATAGACAGAAATATAATTAACACTTTCAAAATAGCCCTTTTGACGGGTTCAACCTAGATTTTATGAAGTGGCGAGAATACTGTTTGTGCTCAAAAACAAACAAAAATAACAACTTTATTCAACCATTTTGTTCTAGACTGTCAGCCTGGCAGTTTCCGTTGTAAATAGTGCAGCGTTTTCGAGTTCTATGGCAGCCGATGCTGTTCTAATGATGACGCGGGACTGTATTTGCAACGTAAACAGCGTAAGAGAATGACACAGGCTTGAACAAAATTGTTGAATAAAGTTATAAAGTCGTTATTTTTGTTTTGTTTTTGAGCACTAAAAGTATTCCCGTTGCTTCATGAAATTAAGGTTGAACCACTTGACTTACATGCACTATTTTAACACAAAAAAAATTGTTTTTACTACCTTTCTGGGCCTTGAAAGTGTACCGTATTTTCCGCACTATAAGGCGCACCCGATTATAAGGCGCACCTTCAATGAATGGCCTATTTTAAAACTATTTTCATATATAGGGCGCACCGGATTATAAGGCGCATAGAATAGAAACTACTGCAGTCAAATGTTTGACTGGGTTTGCGTTATGCATCCACTAGATGGAGCTGTGCTAAAGGGAATGTCAACAAAACAGTCAGACAAACTGACTTTTCGCACGGAATTAGTATTATCTGGGGACCTCTGGTGATTTGTAATAATTGCAGAGAATGTCTGTGATCTTAATCCCGTGCGAATCGGCCATGTCTGTAATTGTAAAGTAAAAATTCCCCCGCAAATTACCTACCATATTTCGCCGAACACCAAGGTCCTGTGATAATATTAGTCCCGTGCGAATTGGCATCTCTGTGATTTGGCCAGAATTAGGCGGATCGTAGGCTATATCATTATTGCAAGGTTTTTTTTCCTGTGCGCATTTCTATCTTTATCTTTCACGAAGAATGGAGGCTGCATTCATTATGCGCACACTTTATTAAGCGTTCTGACAACTCCGTTCACTCCCATGGTAACGTTGTTCAAACGTTGATGTGAATATTAACAATATCTCCCAGCCTTGGTAATCTTTTGGCAGTTGCTGCGAGACGGTAGTTCGTTTGCGTATGGAGAGATTACGTTTTTTCGTAAAACGAAAGCACCAAGAAGGACCGCTTTGAAATTGATCGATGTTTATGCCCCGTACTAGTGCTGTTGCCTTCATTCAAACAGTGACTGTAGAGACGCGGTGTGGCTTTGTAGTTCACCAGTCTTACTGAAACATTTTATTATTATTAAATCGTTTTTATTGGTTTTTCATACTGAAACATTTTGACAGAGCGCCTTGATCCATATATAAGGCGCTCCGGATTATAAGGCGCACTGTGGTTTTTTGAGAAAATTAAAAGGCTTTTAAGTGCGCCTTATAGTGCGGAAAATACGGTAAATGAAAAAGTTGTCTATGGAGAGGTCAGAGAGCTATCGGATTTCATCAAAATACAAATATGTTCCGAAGATGAGCGAAGATCTTATGGGTTTAAAATTAGGGATGCACGATATTATCGGCACGACATCGGAAACGGCCGATAAACGATTAAAATATAAAAATCGGCATCGGCCGATATGAAAACATTATGCCGATATGCCTTGCCGATATGATAACGTGTTGATATGCGCCCAATCGCGTCTCTCCATTCTTTAGCGCGTGCGGCAGCCTCCACAGCAGCAGAAGCTCCTCCAGGTCCTAGTGCCCTCCAGCTAGACCGCTATATATTTATACATGTAGTGGGGGCGCTGTTGTTACAGTAATCAGGGTATATACAGCAATCCTTAAGTTAAATTTACTACTTTTTAATACCTTTTTTACTACCTTCAGAATATTTTTTAAAACCATCACAACACTGAATTGCAAGTGTTAATCAGGGACCTTTCTATTATTTACACAGATTTTGACACATATAAAATACAAAAAAGAATAGATTTAGAATCGAACGCAGGAGGAAATCTGTTATAAGTTATCATTCAGACACAGTAAAATAGATCTCAACATTCACAAAGGTTGGTTAAGGAGAAGCGTTACTGCATACACATTTGATTTCAATTAATAATTGGTAATTCAGCAATTAAATGATTTAGTGTTTTTTTCCAGCAACAAAACCAGAGCCAAATATTACATTTCTATAACTGTGAGTTGTTGCATTAAACAAAATACTAAAAACTAGTGCTGTCAATCGATTAAAAACTCTAACTAGATTAATCACACATTTAATCAAATTAATGTAGAAACAACATAAAGACAGTATATTTTAAATACTTGTTTAAATGGCATCTTTTTCTGAATGAAGGCCAGTATTACTGATATTAATACAGCTACTGATTTTTTTTTTTACATTAATTATTAGGCTTCAAAAATATAACAGTTTTTAATTTAAGTAAACTTAAAACAATGCTAACATAAACCCATAATAAATGTCATGTTTACTCCTGCCCTTCCTGTCTTAACAGTTAGGAAATATACAGAAATGTAATACAGTTATCAAAGATATATGGAGTCTGCACTGCATAAACTATAAATTAAATAGTTAATCCTTATTAAAGCTACAAAAGTTATTTAGTCAAGAGCAGCGAGTCATTTTCTCTGTTCCCTGACAGGAAGCTTTATTGGCTGCTGTCCCTTTAAGAGCAGACAGACACGCGGATCTCACTGTCTATGGATCGCGCCTTATTCTCTCACAACTCTTTTTGTTCATTTTAGACTTTATATAAATCGTTTAAGATTGCTCTTATGGGGACAGTCGTTATGCTTAGATATGCCTTGAAGTAAGTTTAAAATAAAACGTAAGCCATGCAGCCACTTTCTGTTGAGCGCGCAGTGTTCTGAGATGATGCCGAACGATCACTGAATATGACGTCAGCATCAAACATACGTTGAGACGGAGACGAAAGATCTTTGATTATGTGCCCAGATATGCTAAAGCCCATATCTAAACGAACTAACGCGAACGCAGATAGAATTTCAATCAGAATAGGACACCTGATAGTCTGAAAAAATAATACCTATTTTGGAAAAAAATAATACCTATGAGACCACATTTAACACTTTTAATGGCCTTAAATTTGACAATTTTGATTTATCACTTTTTAATACTTTTTAAAACCCCGCGGACACCCTGAGTAATACAATGAAAAGTAGAATACACAAATAAATTGAAGTTACTTCTTGTTCTGAATAAACAAATCAGTAATGATGTCATAAATCACAAGCATGACACTTGTAAATTAAATACTTTTATATACAGTGTATTAATCTGTAATAAAATTTTACGAAATGGATGATGAAAAATAATCCAAGGAGCTCTACAATAATTGTAGAATTAAAAGACAGCATCAATGGATGTCATGCCACCCCCACTTCATGTGCACAAACGTTAAATCCAAAAATACAATATTTAGGTTACAGCTGCATCTGGGGTGAAAAATTACTGACTTTATTATTGTTATTTTCAGAGCTTTTAATATACTCTTATCATAAAAAGAACTTTATTAACATTTATTTATCTTCAACAAGAATCCTTTTAGTAAGGATACCTCAGAAATCTGAAACCAGAATGAAAAAAAAATAGTTTTTGCTCAAAATGGTGTTGTTTCCAAACAAAGGGAAAAAATAAACATATATCGGCATCGGCCAAAATGAGCTGAAAAATATCGGCATATCGGCAAAAATCCAATATCGTGCATCCCTATTTAAAATAACATGAGGGTGAGGAATTAATGACAGAAGTTTCATTTTTAGGTGAACTAATGCTTTAACCTTGAGAGTTGTAATAGTAAAAAGGTGCTAAAAGTTTGAGAGAGTTTAACATGTGCATTTCAAGTGCAAAGATGTTAGCCAATCACAGCAGTGGGCGTTTACATTGAACAGTTGACACGCCCCTTCAAACAGAGTGTTTAAATCTAAAAGAATGAAATCATGGTAGGAAAAATGCCTTTTACTTCTAATTTATGTTCATACTAACATTATAAGTGCACCACAGGAAACATTATAAAACAATAAAACAGTGCAGTTCATGACTTTTCTTAAAGACTTTTAAAGACATTCAAGAATTGTATGTGACCTAAATTCTCCTAAACCTCGTGGGGACCATGAATAGTGACCGGTAACCTTGCCACAGTACGAGCAGAGGATGTAGGAGTGCTTTGAGAGCCGTATGATTCCCATCACACTCACCACTTGCAGCATGCTGGACACACTCTCCCATGTCGCCTCCTTGATGTTGTCACCACCATCCACCATACCCTGATAACCCTGTAAGTCACACACACAAACACACAATAAAAATCCCTCCTTCTCTTATCCTTCAATGACCTCAGAAATTAATTCAGTTTTCCAGGTAATCCCATGAACTAGCTTACTGAGATTGGCAGGCGATGGTCTGGTTTGGCAAAGACATGGCTCTCTGATTACAAAATATCTCTATATGCCACAATCTCGAAAATACTGGTTAAATGTATAATTTCTGCATCATTAGCAGCACTTGCAAATAGTTGCATTTTATCAAATGACATGTTTCACCTTTAAGAATGAGGGTGGGATCAGAAGAAAATGGATGTGTGGGTTTCTTCACTAAAACTGTTGCATAAGAGCACAGTGGGCGAAGATATTTGGCCTATCACAGCTAGACATAGGGCTTAAATGCCATGTGATGCTAATAAAAAAATCATGTTTATATGAGGCTAGATATATGGGCCTTTAATTCAAAACAGTTCTGCTATGCCAACAACTCTGAAGTGGATTATAATATAAATATTATTTATAATACATGACTTATTTAACTAAATGTGTGTATTCATAGTACATCTTAAGTAGTAACATTTTTATATTGGAAATAAATGATTGGCCATTTGGAAAGATTGAATGGCAACATTGACAGTCATTAGACCCATTTGTTACACAGCACTGACATAAACACTAGTTTGTCTTATTAATGTTTACATATCAATATAAGTATGAACAGCATGTGAAGACATACCAGTCTTCCAGTATCTGAATTCTGAATGGATGAATTAGTGACTGACCTCATGAACGAAGTAGACTTTGGCTCCTACATAGATTCCCATACGGACAACAGCCCGAACAGCAGCATTCATCCCTGGATGCAGAGAAACACAGACAAATCCCTTTATAGAGGGATATATATAGCATATAACACTGGGGAAACTGGTTAGAAATGGCTATTTGTTTATTCTTGCACTTGATATTGCAATTTGAGTTGCAATTTTTCGAAAAACAGAACAAGAGAAAAAGTGTAATTTGATTTCCATGCTCTTTTCCGTGTAATTTCAAGAAACAGCAACTGGAGCTTTCAAGTTCCAAAAAGCAGGCAAAAGCACCACAAAAGTAGCCTATTCGACTAATACACTATATTCATCGTCCTCTAAAGTCATTTTATACAACTTTTTTTAATTCAGCTTCTCCCGACGAGCTGGATGGTGCCTTGCATGGCTGACACCGCCGTCTGTGTATACAACCCCAAATTAGAAAGAGTTGGGACAGTTTGGAAAACGCAAATAAAAAAAGAAAGTAGTGATTTCTAAATTTACTTTGACTTGTATTTCATTGCAGACAATATGAACACAAAATATTTCATGTTTTGTCTGGTCAACTTCATGTCATTTGTAAATATGCATTCTTTCCTGTCATTCAGACCTGCAACACATTTCAAAAAAAGTTGGGACAGGAGCAATTTAGGGCTAGTAATGAGGTAAAAGGGTTAAATAATGATGTGATTTGAAACAGGTGACGTCAACAGGTGATTGAAATTATGATTTGGTACAAAAGCAGCATCCAAGAAAGATCTAATCCTTTAGGAGCAAAGATGGGCTGAGGATCGCCAGTTTGCCAACAAATACGTGAGAAAATTATTGAAATGTTTAAAAACAATGTTCCTCAAAGAAAGATAGGAAGAGATTTGGATATTTCACATTCAACAGTGCATAACATAATTACAAGATTCAAGGAATCTGGAGGAATTTCAGTGCGTAAAGGACAAGGCCGCAAGCCTAAGCTGAACAACCGTGATCTCCGATCCCTCAGGCGGCACTGCATCAAGAATCGTCATTCATCTATAAGCGATATCACCACATGGGCTCAGGACTACTTTGGCAAACCTTTGTCAAGTACCACAATACGTAGTTACATCCACAAATGCCAGTTAAAACTGTACTGTGCCAAAAGGAAGCCTTATGTTAACAGTGTCCAGAAGCGCCGTCGACTTCTCTGGGCTCGGAGGCATTTGGGATGGACCATCACACAGTGGAAATGTGTACTGTGGTCAGATGAATCAGTATTTCAGGTATTTTTTGGGAGGAATGGACGCCGTGTGCTCCGGACCAGAGAAGAAAAGGATCATCCAGACTGTTACCAGCAACAAGTCCAAAAGCCAGGGTCTGTCATGGTATGGGGTTGTGTCAGTGCCCTTGGCAAAGGTAACTTGCACTTCTGTGAAGGCACCATTAATGCTGAAAAGTACATAGAGATTTTGGAGCATAATATGCTGCCTTCAAGAAGATATCTTTTCCAGGGACGTCCATGCATATTTCAACAAGACAATGCAAAACCACATTCTGCACACATTACAAAGTCCTGGCTGCGAAGGAAGAGGGTACGGGTACTTGACTGGCCTGCCTGCAGTCCCGACCTGTCTCCAATAGAGAATGTGTGGCGCATTTTGAAGCGCAAAATGCGACAACGAAGACCCCGTACTGTTGCCCACCTTAAAACTTGTTTGCAGGAAGAATGGGACAAAATTACACCTGAAACACTTCATCACTTGGTGTCTTCAGTCCCTAAAGGTCTTTTAAGTGTTGTGAAAAGGAATGGCAACATTACAAAGTGGTAAATGCTTTACTGTCCCAACTTTTTTCCCAATATTTTGTGTTCATATTGTCTGCAATGAAATACAAGTCAAAGTAATTTTAGAAATCACTTCTTTTTTATTTTATTTGCACATTCCATACTGTCCCAACTTTTTCTGATTTGGGGTTGTAAATGAGAGAGTGAATGGGTGAATGGGAGGCAACATGTAAAGCGCATTGGATGGCCATGGGTCTGTTAAAAGCACTATATAAAAGCAGTCCATTTACCATTTTTGCAACAAACTAACAGTCATGTCATAATTCACTGATAATCTTGGTAATTGGTAAATTGCTCCCAGGTGAAACTTTACTTTCTCTAACGAAGGTGCTTCTCATGAAGCATCAACTAGCAGGTATATTTCTACAGCAACGCATGTTAGGGGTTGCACCGACTAGTCGACCTTAATGCTCTGTCATGACGCTTTAAGCTTGACTTTGACTAGTCGCTGGCCTATAGAGGGCGCAACAGGATAAGCAATTTCTGACACGCAGGCTCTGTTTTGAACAGTTAAAAATGACAAATAAATGCATACTCCGTGAGCTCTCCACAAGGCATGTTTGATTACCATCTGGATGCTCAAAACTGATCGGGAGAATGCACGCTTATTGTACACGCAAGTTAATCACCGCGCTTGTAAACATGTGGCGCATGTACAGTTTTTCCTATGTCCACATTTCTTCATTTACAAAAAATGAACATGAACATTTCTCCGCAAAACTCAGTTCACAGTTCACACGCGTTCAAAATGCCCTTTTGCATGCACAAAATATGATCTTGCGCATACATAATTGTGGCAAAATATGATCTTGCGCATACATAAAACCTGAGATTACCAACATTGTGGGGACCAGCCAGCGGTCCCAAATTTTCAAAAGGCTTATAAATCATACAGGATGACGTTTTTTTTTGAAAATGTAAAAATGCAGAACGTTTTCTGTGATGGGTAGGTTTAGTGGCAGGGGCAGAGTTTAGCCAAAGTTTGTACAGTATAAAAACCATTACGTCCCCACAAATATAGTGACCCAGACATATCTGTGTCTCTGTGTGTGTGTGCGTGAGAGAGAGAGAGAGAGAGAGAGAGAGAGAGAGAGAGAGAGAGAGAGAGAGAGAGAGAGAGAGAGAGAGAAGTAATCATATGGGAACAACAATGCTTTGTGGTTTCTAGGTGGTCAGCAGTCTATCTGATGTGCGCGTCTGCTCATCTGTAAATATAGCTTGGGTTCCTCCTACAGTGTGTGTTTTTTGGGATTTCCACCTGTTTAATTGTTCACCAGGCAAAATGTTAAGTCTGATGTCAGTTGAGGGTTCTAGCTGCCCTACAAGTGCTGACAAAAAGCTCAATCTTTTGATTTTGTCACGGTCTATCAGTTTATCTAAACAGACAACAAATGAGGTCCTGCAGCTTCTTTTGAATTATTCTATAAGATGTCCTGAGTGACTGAGAAATCTATACATTAAGCCACTGAACTGACTAATACTACATGTAAGTTACATCAGATCAGAGTCACTACAGAAGTCACGCACTGCATCTATGGTGACTCATTAACTACTATGAAATTGTATGTGCTTTTTGTTTTACCACAGTAACTAACAAAACAAGAATATCTGCATATCTCATAAGATATGCAGTGAAAAGTTCCTTGAGGAAAAAAAAGAAGTAGACTTTGGTTTAGAAATAGCATGCTTAAAATAATATACTTTTATAAAGGAGTGGCTGAAATGGTCTCATAAACTAGATTGGCATTTCTAAAGGAACTATTAGTCTTTAAAAGGGGGTTGTAAAAGTGCACTTGTAAACTAACCCATTTGTATTATTTTATTATGACTGAATCATCCTGACTAGATTGGGTTACACAAAAGTCATTTTAAAGGTCAGACCAGGTAGAAAAAGCGTCTTCTGGTATTCAATTCTTACAGCACATGCAAGATGTTGTATGACTGCGTGAAGGAACTTGACTTCGGTTTATAAAGCAGAGCGCGTTGGTCACATGACTCAGCTTCCTGTGACGAAGCTCACCGGCTCAACGCGGCTTCTCACGTACGCATCCGCAACTCCCTACACCCCTTAAGTCACCTAAATTCACCTATTTACAACATATGACACTTAATGAGAAACAGACATGACTTTAAAAAAGGCATCTGCACATGATAACGCGAAAGTGGCTATGAAACGCGCAGCAACTTCCTGGATGGAGGCGAAAAATCGTCATACCGATGATTGACAGACAGGAAAGTGCTGATATGAGGTAAAAGACATGATGGTCATTAACATCATGCAAACATAAGCACGAATCAGAATATTTTAGGCTCGACGGTGGCAGCGAAGATGACATTCTACGTGCTCGTCGTGAAGGTCACGTGATTCCGCAATGCAGTGACAGGAATAAATGCTATTCAATCACCTAACTTATATAATAGACGTACAGTAAGGGAAAACTGTCCGTTATGCGATGTCCGTTAAGACAGAAATGAAAGCGTCACTGTCATCTGTGAAGTGAGTTAACGTTAGCAGCATGAGCTAAAATGTGTTTAGCGTCATCATCTCAACCTGCATTTTTACTAATATTAACCAGCCAGTGAATCTAAATGATGACAGACACTGATCCTAAACGTTAACCATGTGACAGTCAAACGCTTCACAATGCAACATATATGACCTTGTGACCATCTGGTGATTACATTTCCATCTCTTCAGGCCCTCGAGAGCCATTTCATCCATCCTAACGAGAAGCAACTCGGTGCTAATAAAGTTGTACTGATATAACGACAGCAGTCCATTTAACTCTGATAACCGTGAATCGTACTGTACAATATGCAATTTACCAGAATGAACATCAGATGTCATCATGATACGATGTGTAGATAATTTCAATAGAACACAACCCAAATAATACGAAAACTAAACGATCGTGAGATGTCATTGAGCTCTTCTACTGTAACTTACCTTGAGCATCTCCTCCGCTCGTCAGCACTGCTATGGCTTTCCCAGCGCCCGTCAGGTTCTCAAAGAACTTCTTATTGTCTGGCTGAGCCATTTTCCCTTTTAATACTTACAGTATGTTAAAATAAAAATGAATAAATTAAATTCTATAAGAAAGTGTGCCTGTTGAGGACTCTTTCCTCCCCTCTCCTCTTCTCTCTCCAACGGTCTCCTCCGGCACGTCCGCTCCTCAACCTGCATCAACAGTTTCTGTGGCTGACAGCTTTCTCAGCCAATGGCTGATCAGATCACGCATTCTTGTCAGAATGTTGACCAATAGTAGACGCTCTCGGCGACGGTTTCCGTGTAGGAAGGTGCTGTATGTAGGCGGGATGATAATTTTGCATTGGCCAAATATGGTCCGGTCAAATATATCCGGTTACTGTCAGTCACCGTCAAAGAACAAAATTGTTCTAATTTAATTTACAGTTACTGTATATCTATCACATGATTTTATCTTTACACATATAATTATGTTTAACATAAAATTAAATTAGAAATGAAAATTGGAACCGTGCTTGTCATTTTACTAGTTTTTAAACTGTTAGTTGTAGATTATGCTGTCGTCTGTTGGTTAGTATGAGAACTGCAAGGGAATTTCCACTAGAGAATCAATCACAGTCTCAGGTCATTCTCATGCAGTATGTTATCTTGGAAAAAAATAAAATAAAATAAGTTGTTTTCATAAAACAGGGGGGGGGGGGGGGGGGTATTGAAAATCATTTTCTGACATGTCCTAAATGATCACATGACAGTGAACGTTTTAAAAGGTTTTTTTTTTTTTTTTTTTGTACTGAAGTTGTAAATACTGTTAATATAAATATATCAAACATTGATATTTAGTAGCCTGGTAATATGCATTAGGCTAAGCACTTCATTTGGTCAAAAGAGACTGCAGTTTATGATTAAGATCAGCTGTACAATGAGCTTATCTTAAAAAAGACTGAACAAATTCTTAATGACTTTACTCATCCTCTTCATCATAAATTTATGAGAAGTAACAGGTCAACTGGTACAATTTTACAAAAGAAAGCTACAATAAATAATTTGTACCTAAAGCGATCAGATTGTACAATGAAGTACATCACAAGCTATCACATTTGACAGTTTTTCTCAGTCGCTTTGGTACATTTCTCAGATCAGAATTGAAATTCTCAAAACTACCTGTTCAATTCTCACATCATTGTGTCACTTGTGCACATCAAAAAAGCAGTTTCTCATTTCTTTGAACAAGTTGCAAATGCTTTGGCATAATCACATCCATGCAAATGATTATGTACAATTCTCTGTTGTTTATCAGTTGCTATGTCATGTTGATCAAAATGTATTATATTGGGTCTCTATTGAATATTCTTTACCCCCCCCCCCCCCCCCCCACAACATTTAGGCACAAGCTCGTAGCATATCATAGTCTTTACGTGCAAAATGGTTGAACAAGTTATCATAATATGTCAAGTATATTTCTATACTTTCTATATTTTCATTAGACTTTTTTCTAAATCTGTCCTGTATTGGTAAATTGGTCCCAGGTGAATCTTTACTTTCTCTAACGAAGGTGCTTGAAGCATCAACTAGCAGGTATATTTCTACAGCCCCGCATGTACAGTTTTTCCTATGTCCACATTTCTTCTTTAGGTTTTGTGTGTGTGTGTGTGTGTGTGTGTGTGTGTGTGTGTGTGTGTGTGTGTGTGTGTGTGTGTGTGTGTGTGTGTGTGTGTGTGTGTGTGTGTGTGTGTGTGTGTGTGTGTGTGTGTGCTTTTCAGTGCTGTCTTTTCATTTCTGTATCTCAATGACATGTTCTGTCGATAAAATACAGAACAGTGTAAATTTGAATCTTTTCCATTCTCTTGCAATTACACTCACACATGTGTACACTAAGATGTAACTTACAATTGACAATAATTGTCATCAAAACTTTAGCCATAGTTTCCATAGACATCATATAGATAGTTTCCATCAGAACATTCCTCCAGAGTAAACTGTTATATTGACAACATGACTAAACAATTTGATTGTCTTATCCGTACACAATGACACAAGGACTTGTCATTCTGATGGCACTGACATGTTCACTGACACAGATATTTACTTTTGAGAGATGAACTAAGGATTTTGAGTAAGAGAGTGGCTTTTGTTAGCCTGACAAGCCAGACCCACATCAAGATGTCTGGAAACTCACCATTGACAGCTCAATCCGAGGGGCGGATAAACGGTTGTCTTTCAAACTCCCTCTGCACGCAATAGGATAGCGCTACAACCAACCAAAGCAACGAAGATGAAGCGGAGCTCGTTGACAGATTAAACATTCGCTGTATCCGGTCAGCAAAACTCCGAACACATCTTCCCTTTTTAAGAATGACTTCAGTGCCGTTCTTTGTTCTTTTCTCAGAGAAAAGCTTAACTCCAAGTCTTCCAGAGTCGCAGTCAAAGCTGATTCGAAAGACCACCGTTCGCCAGTTTCTGTGTTTACTAGAAGCATGCAAACGCAACTCGGCCGTCGTCATTATGGCCCCGCCCACCGACTCTATACACGATGTGATTGGCCCGGCAAGAGTTAGGGGAATACAGCTCAGAAGGGTATGCTAGTATGCTAGGGTATGAGAGTTGCTAGACGACACTCGCAGGCAGATTAGATTAGCTGTCGCTAGGGTGCATCTAGATTTCTAGGCTAGGCTTTTGTAGGTTATCCATGGTATTTTGCTATTTGGACAAATTGTTTTGAGAAATGGCTTGGAATTAGGGCTGGGATAAACGATTATTTTTTAAACGATTAATCTAGCGATTATTTTTCCGATGCATCGATTAATCTAACGATTAATTTTTCCTGTCCGATTCGGTTACGATTCGATTACCGATTATCTCCCCATTAATTGCCTAATAGTAATTTATACATGTTGATTTAATTATCTGAATGAAAAAACGAATTCCTTAACATTGAAACATATGTTTATTGCTCTTAAAATTCCAAAGTAAGACTATACAATAGCAATGCATTCAATAAAACCTTGAAAACATAAAGTAGGCTACACACACACACACACCACACACACAAATAAATAAGTATAAACCTACAACAAAGAAACATATTATACGATTTTTCTATGTATGCAACTCAGCCTACAGGCTATGCCCATCGATTAAATATCAACAAGTTGGTTAATCAAATCCGGGGACACACTGCAAGCGTGAGCGTCTCGGCTGCGTGCATGGCGTGTCCGTAACAGGTTGGAGTTTGTCCGTTTGCACACTGCCTGTGACGCGCGGAAAACGCGTGCATGCTAGAAATAGAAGAGCGCCTATTTTTCACGTGTGTTGGGAGCGTCTCCAGGCAAAATAGAGTAGGAAAAGATGTTTATATATCATTTTGACACGAATACATATTATTAAATTACATTTTCATGTTTGAAAGTCTGTAGGTTTACATACATGCAGATATAGGCCTAATTGTAATAATAAAAAATGTCAATTATCGATTTTGAAATATTGCAACTGTCAATACAGAACGAAATATTCTGTAGCCTATTTTGCCGTCAATAGCAGATATGTGGCTACTGCCGACGTTTTCTTTGCTGTATCAGTAGGCTATTTATGTTTAACATTAGGAATGGGCTTCCCTCCGCATCAATAGCAGCAGCAGCGCCGCGTCAGACACGCTTCTAGTGTGCAAAGGCAGAGAAAACGCCGTGGCTGACCCGCAACAGAAAACGCCACGCGCATCCGCGGCATGACAGTGAAAACAGTTACATGTGGAGTGCATTATGGGCGCCAATATTCCGTTTAAAACCGGAATAGTCCTGGGATGAAACTGCTCACTTAGAGGATGGATACCCTCGGTCACATCAGCGCGATAGACATTGAACATTTTAAATTTAAAACAGCTTATTATGTAGGTAGCCAATGTGCCCGATGCTTTCACTTGATGCAAACGTTTGTTTTTGTGATTAAAATACATCAAATATTACCAAAACGTCTGTTCCTGTGTGCAGAAATTTGTTTATGTAGCCGTGACAACAAAACGCGTGCGCATGCCTGTGATGCTCCGTGCGCACCGCGCGCCAACCCCATAGACTGGCCAACCCGCAAGCCTTGCACTTCTGAAAGTCTGAGGAGCCACTCGAGTTGCTACCATAGATATACATAATAAATAATATACTTAATTACATAATATACTTTATTATGTACATCTATGGTAGCTACTACTCTCCGGCGCCGCCATCTTTATTTTGAGTCTGACGAATCGACGCGCATATTTTGCGTTGTCCCAGCCCTACTTGGGATGCCTGCCTTTACATGAACATTCAATTTAATAGCATCTCATTCTTAATCTGTAGGTTTTAATATGGAGTTGGCGCACCTTTTGCAGCTATAACACCTTTCACTCTTCTGGGAAGGATTTCCTCAAGGTTTCCACAATTTTTTTTATCATTCTTCTAGAAGCACACTTGTGAGGTCAGGCACTGATGTTGGACTCCCAGTCTCCGCTCTAATTTATCCCAAAGCTGTTCTATCGGGTTGAGGTCAGGAGGCGTGCAGGCCAGTCAAGTTCCTCCACACCAAAGTCGCTCATCCATGTCTTTATGGATCTTACCAAGTCCAACCCCTGAAAAACAACCCCACACCATAATCCCCCATCCACCAAAATTTACACTTGGCACAATGCACTCAGGCAAGTACTGTTGTCCTGGCAACCACCAAGCCCAGACTCATCCATCGAATTGCCAGACAGAGAAGCATGATTGGTCACTCCAGAGAACATGTCTCATTGCTTGTGGGGTGCTTTACACCACTGCATCCCACGCTTTGCATTGCACTTGGTGTTGTAAGGCTTGGATGAGCTGTTCGGCCATAAAAAAAACATTCCATGAAGCTCTCTACACACTGTTCTTGAGCTAATCTGAATGTGGTGACTTCTGTGCACTGTGACCCTTAGCATGCGCTGGCCCCACTCTGTGATTTTACGTGGCCTACCACTTCGTGGCTGAGTTGCTGTTGTTCCCAAATGCTTCCACTTTGTTATAATACCAGTAACAGTTGACCGTGAAATATTTAGTAGTAAGGAATAATCACAAATGGATTTATTGCACAAGTGGCAACTGGTATAGGTTTATCACGGTACCACGCTTTAATTCACGCTTGAAAGTAACCCTTTCTTTCTCAAATGTTTGTAGAAGTAGTCTGCATACAGTATGTTTACATATATATGTACATATCTACGTTTATTTCTTCAGCCTCTCTCTCTCTCTTTTTCTCTCTCTCTCTCTCTGCATGTTGGGAGTTTTCAGGTTGAGAGTGGCGTTGAGTGAGAATTGAGCTGCAAAACTGTTTTCTTCTCTTTAATTTCTCTTTTTCTAGTTTCTGTCTCTCTTATTTTTTCACACTTTTTCTCTTTCGTTTGCATGTTCTGACAGTTTTTAGTAAGGCTATCTTTTGAGAGTAACAAACTTGTGTGATAGGATGGCGTCTCAAGATGTTTTTTTCGATGTGATAATTTGATGGGAAAAGGGATAAGAGCAAGCTCTGCAAAAGGCGGATTCAAACCCATGGGTCAATCGCGTCAAAACAAAGATCCTTAAGCGTTACGCTCGACTGATTACGCCACTGAAGATGGTATTATGTGCGTGTTTTTATGGTATTGTTAGGCGGAGCTAGTGCGAATAGCATGCTTGCCAACAAGGAAAACTATTTTCACTTAGTAAGAATAGAACACTCCGAATATAAAATATTTTAGTCTTTTCAAGGGCCCTCACTTCCCTTGGGGCCCTGGCCCATACTGGTTTTACCCTCTGTCCAACGCCCCTGCCTATACAAACAATGATACAATTGATGACATGAATGATGAAACAGATTCTACTGACATTGATAGTTTACAGGGAGATATTCAAAATGAACTGTCATTGTAGAAGAAATAAATCTTTTTTTGGATGATACTTTTGGTAAACAGGTAAATGTTAAAGATTTGTCCCGGACATTGAGAAATTTGTTAGGTCTGTTGCAGTTCTTCAGACAGCAGTTGGTTTTGATATTTTGAGTGAAAAGAAGCATATTCGGTTAAATAAGCATCACATTACAGTGATAAGAAATGGTAGGAAAGGAGGAAAAAAAGGGTTTTTAATAACTGATCAAAAATGCATAACATGGGTTATCTTACTTTTTTTCCTTTTCTGTTATGTCTGTCACTCTTCCTCTTCAATTGAAATGTTAAGGGTGGGCTCCATTAATGCTAATGGTGGGAGGGATAGACATAAACAAGATTTGTTACTGGAAAGTATACAGCTAAACAAATTAAATGTTGTATTGCTTCAATAAACTCATAGTGATGCAGAAAATGAAATTGATTGGAAAATGTATTGGAAGGGGCAACAGATAGTAGTCATGGGACAAATTATAGTTCCGGTGTGGCCATTCTTTTTTCCCAAGAAACTAGAGCTAATATTTTAAGCTCTTGTATCGGGGGAGATTGGAATTTCACAGACAATTTTACCATTGATCAAACTTCTAAGGAACTATGCAATCTTCTGTTTACTTGTCTAAATTAGTGAAAGAGACATTTTAGATATGTGGAGAGTCAAAAATAATACCGCTAGGCAATACACTTGGGTAAAAGTATCTGATAACAGAGAGTGCTGCCCGGTTGGACAGAATTTATACTATATCTAAATGTCTTATAATTGAGTAGTCTGACGTGGTCATACTCAATTCTAGTCAGAATATGAGTCTGAAACTGCTCCATTGGGCTGTGATTATGGGGCGTGTTTCAACCGAACCAGGAAAGACATCAATTGGATAGACCAACAACCAATCAGAGCAACGGAGAGACACGCTGTCAAATGTCAACAGAGCTCAACTGCACTGTGTTGCCAAGTCCGCGTTTTTTCCCACGCAGGTTGTTTTCTATGTCCACGGGTTGAAGCGACTATTATGTGATATATAGACCCATGAGTGCGAATTTTAGCCGGCAACCTTGCCAAAATAACACACATTTTACCCCCCAATCGCCATTTTCCCCCCGGAGAACACCCTGAGAAGCTATTGTTTAGGGCTAGTAGTTGGCGGGTTTTGTTGTAAAAACTTGGCAACCCTGTCTGCACCTGTGCTGAAATCAGGCTGGAATACATGATCTTTGCCGGTGTTATAAAAAAATAAAATAATTTAATGATGAACAGAGTACTTACCCAACATGATCATCATTTCTGAGAGAAATTGTGAAGGTGAATGCAGATACAAACAAGCTCTCCGTTTAGGATTCGAAAAACTATAAACAGCCCCTTTGATGACGTGGATGATTACGTTACTGTTGATCATCTGTCCGTCATCGTCTAAAGCCCGCCCTGATGATTTCATTGGTCCGAACAGTTTCTGTTCGGGGATAATTACTCCTCTATGGTAGCCTAGAAATCTAGACGCACCCTAGCGGCAGCAAATTTAATCTGCCCGCGAGTGTCGTCTAGCAACTCCCAATACCCTTATGAGCTGTATTCCCCTAACTTTTGCCGGGCCAATCACATTGTGTATAGAGTCGGTGGGCGGGGCCATAATGATGACGGCCGAGTTGCGTTTGTGTGCTTCAAGTAAACACAGAAACTGGCAAACGGCGGTCTTTCGAATCAGCTTTGACCGCGACTCTGGAAGACTTGGAGTTAAGCTTTTCTCTGAGAAAAGAACAAAGAACGGCACTGAAGTCATTCCTAAAAAGGGAAGATGTGTTCAGAGTTTTGCTGACCGGATACGGCGAATGTTTAATCTATCAACAAGCTCTGTTTCACCTTCGTTGCTCTGGTTGCTTGTAGCGCTATCCTATCGCGTGCAGAGGGAGTATGAAAGACAACCGTTTATCCCGCCCCTCAGATTGAGCTGTCAATGGTGAGTTTCCAGACCAAACATCTTGATGTGGGTCTGGCTTTGTCAGGCTACCTCTATGGAGCAAGGCCAGACCGAACTGCCCGACCTACAATTTTTGCCTATTACTACTAAACTGAAAGCGAAACATAAAGAACATTATGGTCAACTGTACTAAATAATAGCAACACTAACATAACTTTTGGGGCCTTTTCTACACACTAATCTATTTAATTAATTTGAACGTTCAGGTTTACAGTGTAGCCTATCTCTTTACATAAATATTTTTTACTTAAACTATAATTTAGTCATTTTATTAACCCAAATAATTACTTAGTGCTTTCTATATGTTGCACGTGAGGGAAAAAGCTTCCTTCCACTTAAGAAGAATTGTGTACTTTTAAGCACTTTTTATTTTATTATATCTCTTTACATACATATTATTTTCTACTTAAAAAAAATCTATATTTTAGTTATTTTTCTAACCAATGACTCGGTGCTTATGTTTGCACGTGAGGGAAAAAGCTTCCTCTTAAAAATATTGTGCACTTTTAAGCACTTTTTATTTTAATAGCCTGTCTCTTTACATCATTTATTTTTATACTTAAAAAGTATAATTTTCTTATTTTTCTGACCCAACTATTGCTCATCTGCGCTTCCAATAGTTTGCATGCGCTTTTCTGGAGATATAAAATTTAGATTTTGCATATTTTTTAGTCGTTCGTGTAGCCTAGTTCATGACCTCTTTACAATATTCACAGACCTCACATCTCTCATAGAATAGTAGCCTATTTAAAATGGCATGCATCCGTTATATTCTCAATTTAATTTACAGAGAAATCCCTGTAAAGTTTTTAGGGGTGAACTATAGAAGAGACCAAGATTAGTGTGTGTCGCACTGGCAATTCACAACGAGGCGCGTGGCATCAGGGTGGCTGTGCACTTGCGCTCCACCGTGTTGTCGGTCAGCCGTCACGGCACAGCCCTACTGTACATTAGGATGAACTTGAATGCATATTAAATGATGCACATTAAATGAAGATGCACCTTTTCCCCCCGGCCTTAATTTGCTCATGCTGACCACGCCCTCGGCCACTTCTGATTAAACGTTCAGAAAAATGTCAAACTACTGCCCTCTGGTGGTCAAACTGAGAACTCACATCTCTCACTCAGCCACTAGTCCAGGTATGAAATAAACAGAATATTTCAATATGATTTATTAAAATATTTTACATCATGTCCAAATAAGAAACCTTCCAGGTTACTATTAAAATAGAAGAAATTTTTTTTTTTGTATTTTATTTAAAACCTTTTTTTTGTTGCCATGTTTTATGGTATTAAGTAATCTTCTGAATCATCCCCAGTTGGAGATCACTGGGCTTTTGGAGTGAGGAGGTAGAGTTTCTCCGTCAGTGAATCCACTCCCCATGATTTGTTCCTTTCCTCAAAGCTGTCCACCGTCTGAATCAGCACAATGATTCTCCTGCCCGCTCACAGCCCTCTCCTGGAATATCAGACACTGCAATGATTATCGGATCATAAAACTATTGAGAAATAAAAGCTCTACACCAATCAGGCATGCAATTATGAAGTGAATAACACTGATTATCTCTTCATCACAACTCATGTTAGTGGGTGGGATATATTAGGCAGCAAGTGAACATTTTGTCCTCAAAGTTGATATGTTAGAAGCAGGAAAAATGGGCAAGTGTAAGGATTTGAGCGAGTTTGACAGGGGTTAAATTGTGATGGCTGGACGACTGGGTCAGAGCATCTCCAAAACTGCAGCTCTTGTGGGTTGTTCCTGGTCTGCAGTGGTCAGTATCTATCAAAAGTGCTCCAAGGAAGGGACAGTGGAGAACCGGCCGAGGCTCATGCACGTGGGGAGTGAAGGCTGGCCCGTGTGGTCTGATCAAACAGACAAGCTACTGGAGCTCAGATTGCTCAAGAAGTGAATGCTGGTTCTGATAGAAAGGTGCCAGAATACAAAGTGCATCTCAGTTTGTTGTGTATAGGACGGCGTAGCTGCTGACCAGGGTGCCCATGCTGACCCCTGACCACGCCAAAAGCACCAACAGTGGCACGTGAGCATCAGAACTGGACCACAGAGCAATGGAAGAAGGTGGCCTGGTCTGAGGAATCACATTTTATTTTACATCACGTGGATGGCCGGGTGTGTGTGTGTGTGTCGCTTATCTGGGGAACACATGGCACCAGGATGCACTATGGGAAGAAGGTGAGCCAGCAGAGACAGTGGCATGCTTTGGGCAATGTTTTGCTGGGAAACCTTGAGTCCTGCCGTCCATGTGGATGTTACTTTGACATGTTACACCTACCTAAGCATTGTTGCAGACCATGTTCAGCCTTTCATGGAAACAGTATTCCCTGGTGGCTGTGGCTCTTCCAGCAGGATAATGCTCCTGACACAAAGCACAAATGCTTCAGGAATGGTTTGAGGAGCACAACAGCGAGTTTGAGGTGTTGACTTGGCCTCCAAATTCCCCAGATCTCAATACAGTCGAGCATCTGTGGGATGTGCTGAACAAACAAGTCAGATCCGTGGAGGCCCCACCTCGTAACTTACAGGACTTAAAGGATCTGCTGCTAACATCTTGGTGTCAGATACCACAGCACACCTCCAGAGGCCTAGTGGAGTCCATCAGAGATGGGTCAGGGCTGTTTTGGCAGCATTTAGGGGACCAACTAAATATTAGTCATAATGTTATGCCTGATCAGTGTATTATGCAGAACAAATAACAAAACATCTCAATGAAATAGTCCAGTCAGAACAGTGACCAAAACTCAACAAACGCATCTTTTACATCCTCTTCTGCCAAAAAAAGGTGGACCTAATGTAGCAACAGAAAAGATCAAATACTAAAACAAATATGCTTTATAATTCTTTATTTCCTGAGATTACCTTTGTACAGCTCAGGATTGTATTCTATCATGTCCACCAGACATCTGCAGTCATTATTCATTAGAGAAATAAGGACTGTGCCCTACCTTTGGAATAAAGAAAGTATGCATTAAAATAAAATCCCGCTAAAATGGACGCAAAAAATAGATTTAATACGCACTTCTGCCTGTCACATGGGTTTATAGCCACCAGTGATGCATGCTCTATCCCAAATCCCTCCGAACTGTCCCGCAATGGCACTGCGAGACCAAAAGAGGCATTTAAATGTGTGTCATTTCATCATCTAAAATTAGAATGTATAAAATTGATAACTCGAAAAAATCACACTGATAGATGGAGATCTTTCCATCTGCGTTCTGAAAACAAGGAAAAAGCATTAGTTGAGAGAGCGTGACAGAAACATCACGCAGTCTGCTTCCATTATGAAAAGCTGAAGCACTGCGACCATCCGTCTATATTAATATGAGGAAAGCCATCATAACAAATAAAGCACTAGACATATTACTTTAAACGTAAGAGCAGCGCAGCCATTTGTAATTTGAATGTGCAATGCTCTCTGTGTCATTCACTTTCAATTATTTAACCTGTAACCCTCACAAACACACTGGATTTTAGTGCATTTATTTCAATGTATTCAATGACGCACTCATAAAGACTTCACTTGTTTCATTACTAGATAGATGAATCAGTGTTTTTGAACAAATATCTTGAGTGAATGATTCAATGACTCACTCATAAAGGCTTAACTCGTTTCATTACTGGATGAATCAGTGTTTTTGAACGAATCTCTTCATTTAATAATTCAATGTTAAATATATATTTTTTGAACAGTCACTTGTCTCCAATTACTGGTGTGACGATGTAATTGATACAATGTTTATTTGAAGCGTCAAGTTGCTCTCAAAAGGATTTTTACTCTATTTTGATTGCTACCATAGACATCAGTGTTTATATCAGAACTATAAAATTCTACCCCAGGACTTTTTAATTTGAATTATTGTAAGACACATTATGATATTTTGTGAAGCTGTTTCATATATATATATATATATATATATATATATATATATATATATATATATATATATATATATATATATATGCTGTTTCATGCATACTGAGCTTTTTACACTGTTAAAGACTTGGATTCCCATCCTAAACATAGACAAAGTTTCAAAAACTAATGTTGGACGTTTGATAGAGTATTTCTGTGTCAAAAATACTCCTAACGGTTTCTCACAAGTTTCGGAGAGTTTTTTTTCGAGTATGGGTCGGCTTGACGTCGACAGAGCGGAAGGTCCTTGTATCGGCCGTACGGGCTCTTCTCCCGGTAGGGTGCGCGCGTGACTAGAGCGAGAGAGGAAATGCACGGCCATAAACACTCGCTCAGCTGCAGATCCACTCGTCTGAGCAACACTTCTGTCCCACCGCGCTCCACTTTATTCCTATGGGTGACATCAAGTGACTTCAACGCTTCAGCACAGATTCCGGGAAGGCAGCGCTGAATTTGAACCGATTTGAACGCAGAAATGATGAGAAGCGTCACATCACGCTTCAGTCGCGTCACAAAAGTGGATCTACGGCCTCTGCTGTCACAGGACTTCACGAAATCAACAGTTACCAAAGAAGTGTGTTTTTGATGGAGCGGTCCCAGCGATAAAGGTTCACGGTCATGTGCGGTGAGTAAATCTGCTTCAAATGTCTGTTGTTGGCTTTCGTCGCGTGCGTAAACATCAGTAAACAACACGATCGTGTATAACGTTAGTTAATTTATCAATGGCGCATGCGATCTATGGTTTGTGTTTAAATACATTTGTTTAGCTGACCACTATAGGTGTCAGTTTCTTTATTGGAAAACCACCCAAACATAAACCTAGCGTTCTCACAAAGCGTGCTTCGTCATTAAAATGCGCTAACGGTTACTCCATTGTTGTTCTATGTATAACGTTACGCTAGTCTGACGTGCAAAACCGTTTTGCTTGCTACGGCTAATGTTTAGTCGCATACAATAGTCCATAAACCGAATCATGTTCTCATAAACTGCGAGTTAACACACACAAATGTTGACAGGCCACTAAATACAGTACATACCACAGAGACGGACGTCCTGCTGCTGTTTCTCCGGTTCAATTTATTTCAGCCTCCGGATCTGATTCTGGATCATATCTGTATTAGTTGAATCTGGGTAGCATTTTCTTCTCCACGCTTGAGGACGTCACCGCTTTGTGCGCACTCTTCATTCTTTAGCTCCGCACACACTCGTTTTTTTCCGGAAAGACTCGGTACAGGCCATATTTCTTTTATAAATATAATAAAGCTAAAGAGTTTTTGGAGATATGTAGGATGCAATACTACTCTAGGTACTCAAGATTGACATGAGATTGACTGAGTGTTTAACCCCCCCCCCCCCCCCAACATTATTAGTTCATTATTTTGTTAGACAGAGTGTAAGCAACTTTTTTGTTAATTTCTATTTACTCAGTTTTGTCTATAAAGTCTGGTGGCCTGATTTTCCACTATTTCTACACCTTGGGGGGGGGGGGGGCAGATACGACTGGCTCACACATCTTGGTGTTTTTGCTTTTTCAAAAACAACCTCAAGCACTTTATTTCGACTACATCTTAAGCAAAGTGCAGTGTTCACGCGAGCAGCTCTTGACTCAGAGCGTTTCTGTTTATAATGCTGCGCTCCATCACTGCTCGAGCTGTGAGTTTAACACGCATTTTTACACTAATCCGGACTTGTGCAACTTTGTAGCCTACACATTTGTTTCTTAGTTGTTGTATTAGTTCTTACTTTGCTAAATATATAAATATATCATTTCTGATTATAGCATAGCTTTCGGCTAATGATTAAAAAAACAAACGCTTGATCATGGGCCCGGCCCTACCCGACCCGAGGATAGTGCAGGGAAATCTCAGCCCGACCCGGCCCGCGGGTCGGTTCGGGTCAGGTTCGGGCTCGGGCTCGGGCTCGGGCAGAGAATCTAAACTCTACTTTGATTATGGATTTAATTAGGATATATATACACAAGAATATTGAAGCGACAGTGGATTTCAGAATCCCCCTTTCAAAACACAACGACTTTATTCTCAATATTTAATTGGTTTATTCTCAAGATTGTATTTCGACTTTTTTTCTTGAAATTTAACGAGTTTTAATTCACATTATAATGACTTTAATCTGGAGATGGTTACATTTTTTATTATTTCTTGGCCCTAATCCAATTCAGGAAATAAATGCTCTAAATTACATTTATTTTTATTTGGAATTTGGGAAAAATGTTGTCAGTAGTTTATAGAATAAAACAAAAATGTTAATTTTACCCAAACACATACCTATAAATAGTAAAACCAGAGAAATGGATAATTTTGCAGTGGTCTCTTAGTTTTTTCAAAATCTGTATATATATAAAATTCCAAATTTCCAACTCCATATATGACTGGATGTAAAAGAGATTTTATTCATATTCTTTATTAGGTTTTTATTAGGTTTAAGTACAGATCATATCATTGACATACAGTACAGTAGATGTGATGACTTACATTTTAACACTAAACAAACATTATATAAATAATCTAGAATATACAAAGTACACAATAATCTCACACATATTTCATTTCATATTATGTGCATTTCATGACATAATTATTTAAAAAATAGTTTAAAAAAATCAATCAAGCTTATCTCACACAGCAATTATCCACTCATGAATAAAAAAAAATAATAATTTAAATGTTTTGCATATTATGTACATTATAATATATCTTTTTTTAAATATCCATATCATCAAACATGCATAAAGTCTCTAGCGGCGCCTTCTGACGGAGCGTTTCTCCAGCCTCTGAAGAATCTCCCTCAATTTTGAATTTATGATTTCCCATGCACAGTGTGAGTGGGACTGAAAACAATAGAAATATATACATTATAATAGATAGATAGATAGATAGATAGATAGATAGATAGATAGATAGATAGATAGATAGATAGATAGATAGATAGATAGATAGATAGATAGATAGATAGATAGATAGATAGATAGATAGATAGATAGATAGATAGATAGATAGATAGATAGATAGATAGATAGATAGATAGATTCTCACCTTTTTCTTAAGAAAAGCTTCTAATTTGTTGAAGCATGTGGTCACGGGTTCCTTTTCAACATTGCCAGAGTGATGAACCTACCGAAGAAACACAGACAACGTGACTATCATGTTGACAATGAGCTGTGACTGTATTACAACTGATAATACCACATTCTGTGCTTCTTACGCAATTGCTCAGAGTATGATGGGTGTGACGAAGAGCCTCAATAAACGTCTGAGGGCTCGGATTCTCCCTGTACATTGTTTCTGCTTTCTTGACAATGTCAGCCAGAAGGACTGCATTATGATTCACCTGCAGGTGCATAGCAAAACATATTAATCTCATAGTTTTTATAAAACACCTTTTATCAGCAACATACAGAGAATGCAGATGTACACACCATATTGACCAGGTGACGTGGATCACACAGACTGCCTTCTTCATAGTCAAATGCACAATCATGAGATATCGCAGTGCCCTTTGGAAACACAAAGCATGTATGTTCAGTTCATGATGCAGGTTGAATGGAAAACAGATAAATCAGAGTTATGCTGTATTGAAGACACTTACCATTGCATTTAAAGACTGAAGGAGATGTTCCCATTTTATCTGTCTCGTGCACTCCTTATGGGCTTGCAGCAGAGATACCAATGTGCATACGATGATGATTCGAATCCAGGCCATATTTTCTGAAAGCATGGCAGAGTGAGTATTTATATCACATTTTGTTGTGTTTTCATGATTTATGGTGACTTTCCATAGACATAATGATTTTTATTATACTTTACAAACTTCTATCCCCTACACTAACCCTACCCATCACACACAACTTTCTGCATTTTCACTCTTAAGAATGCTGGGTTAAAAACAACCCAAGTTGGGTTGAAAATGGGCAAACCCAGAAATTGGTTGTTTGAATGGGTCCATTCAGTGGGGTCAAACAACCCAATTTCTGGTTTTGTCCGTTTTCAACCCAACTTGGGTTATTTAACTCAGCATTTTTTAGAGTGTGTATGTTTTCAAAAAACATCACTTAGTATAAGCTGTTTTCCTCATACGGACCAAAAAAATGCCCCCACAAGGACAAGGATTTCGGATATCTCCATCTTTGAGGAGACATTTTGTCCCCATAATTTAGGGTTTACCAGGACACGCACACACACACACTCATGCAAAATGAATGTAACATGCAATGAAAAGTTTGCAGAAAATCCTCACCTTCTGTTGTTGTTCTGCTTATCAGGCGGTGGAGCTGAGATGCTGTGAGATGCTGATGTGACACTGTGCCTTTTATACCTTGGGAAATGACACCCCACACCTGTCAGGCTGGGTCAAAATGAAACGGGCCAGAAACACTGACCACACCTGTCAGGTAAGGTAAAAATGAAACAGGACATCTTTTTTTTGGAGTACCATATTCCTGTATTCCTGGAGGAAGTTCCTGTCAGTGGAAAGTGTGGGGGTGTTTAACTGATACTGTGGGTGGTACGTTATTGTTGCAACTGTTTTTCCACTATTTAAAAAATATAATTTATGTTATTTTAGATGCTTATTTATTTATTTATTTATTTATCTATTTACTATTTAATTAATTCTTTAATTTATTTATTTTAAAATTATAAAATAATTATTTATCATTTTTGCAGCTCTTAATTTCGGCGGTCCCCTTTTGACATTCTACAATAATTAATGTTGCATCTAAATGTCAAGTCAACTTACTCTTATTTGAGTATTAGTAGACTGTCTGCTAACTCTTTATTGTGATGGTCCGCCAACAGACATTCTACTGACTATATGTAACTTTGCAACTACATGTCAACTTATTCTACTAACCCAAACCTCACAGTCTACTAATACTCTAATGAGAGTAAGCTGACATGTAGAAAAGTTAGTAGTTAGTAGAATGTCTAAAGTGAACCATCACAATAAAGTGTAAACAAAAATATGAACAATATTCATTCAAATTCTTGTGGGAATGTGGAAAATATCCACATAGATGCAGGCAGATGCATGCACATTTATGAAATGCTTAGTTGAACTTAATTCAGTTATTATAAAAAGTAATTTTGTACTTAGTTATAAATAGTAATTTTGTCTCGTTTCTAGTCTAAATATCTAAAAATTCTTAAATCAAGATGCATTTAATAGATAAGTAAAATGACAGATTTTTTCTTTAAAAAAATAAATCGAGTTTTTGCTTAAAAGAAGCAAAATGATCCACCAATGGGGTAAAGAAAACAACGTGTAGCGCGTATGAAGAAGCTGAGACGTCTTACGAGAAAAGTCACCCTGGTGTAACGGTAAAGCATTATTTTATCAGATGGATAAGATGCATTGTTCTGTTGTGATTTGCGTCGTTTCATTTCCCTCCGGCACTGAAAATTCCTTAATCATGTTAACTGTGTGACGTGTTATGGTAAAAGTTGGAAGGCATGTATAACTCGTGCACTGGAAATGAAAGTGAAAATGTTCATGCTGACACAAGAGAATCGCTTTAGTGGAACTGAACAGCAGTTGGTGGAGATGCATATACAGCACATTTTCCTCTCAGCCTATTGTAGTTAATGGCCTCTTACAACATGGGCCATGTGGCGAAACATATGCAGAGCTTTTTTAAAAGAGTTCATTTATTAGCAAGATTGTCAATAAACATTGTTTTGCACAATCAAATCCTGCACAAATTGATTTAGGTTCTTACAGTCATGCACACGAAATGTATAAAGCAGTGTTATTTCCAGGCTAATTAATGCAATCATTAACATAAATCTGGGAAACGTCCTGGAAATTTTTATATTAAATATACATTTTAAAAAGTGCAATTTTTAAATCCACTACTGATAAATGACTGGAAAGTCAAGGAAATTTAGCAGTTGAGCAGTGTGCAAAGCCTGCCAAACCTCCACTAAACCATTGTTACTTGAAACGTATGAACTACTTCACTGGAAAGGTTTTGTGACTATGCACTGAGATGAAGCTCCATTATTGGAAAAGAAAACTGAAATCTACTCGGCTCTTCTTCACAAAAGACACCACTATATGGAGTACAGCCTGTCCCAACATGCTCTGCACAGCTCCCTTCCTTGAAACAAGGTACAAATATTCATTCATATATACCGGTGATGCAATTATGACAGCAAAATGTAAGGTAAGTGCTTCATGTAGTGTGGAAAGTAGATGGGGCTTATTGAGAAGAGGGTGTGATATTACAGCACTCAAACTTACATCACCAACCACCTAGTAACACACTAGCAATAGCAACACTAAAAATACAACTTTGCAACAGCTTTTTTTGCACAAACTAATCAGTAAAATCTCCAGCACTATGCCTGCCTTTACATGCAGATGAACTTTAATGCCATCCCATTCTTAATTTGTAGGGTTTAATATGGAGTTGGCCCATCCTTTGCAGCTATTTCAACTCTTCTGGGAAAGCTTTCCACAAGGTTTAGGAGTGTGTTTATGGGAATTTGTGTCATTCTACTAGAAGCTCATTTGTGAGGGCAGGCACTGATGTTGGACGAGAAGGCCTGGCTCTCAGTCTCCGCTTTAATTCATCTCAAAGCTGTTTTATCGGGTTGAGGTCAGGACTCTGCACTGTTAAAAGTTGATTTTACTTAGAAAAGCTGTGGAAACTGATTGCCTCAGAATTTGCAAGCAAATTAGTTAATCATTTTTTAATTAATACTACTTGCTACTACTTTGTACAGTTAACTTGTGTATTTGTAGAGGCCATAAAACATGAGTACAAGTAACTCAATTTCAAAAGTTCAGCCAACTCACATATAAGTTGGGGTTTGTAAGCAGAACGCAAAAATAGTTCATTTAACTAGTTCTTAAGTAAGTTGTACTCAAAATGCTAAGTTGAAAATACAAAGACAGACAACAGATTTCGCACAACACTAGAATGTTTATTTTCTCTATAAAACAATCCTCTATAAGACATTATTTAAGTCACGCCCGGCAACATGGACCGCCGACAGCATTTATGAGAAAAGTAAGACAAACATTGTTTTTTACATGTTTACAAGGTGGTCAAAAGCAAATCTTCCAAACACTGAACAGTCTGTAACAAGGTTAGTACAGAACAATTTTACAGAAATTTTAATGATTCTAATACAGTTCTTGTTAAAGTTATCTTCTAATAGAATTATTCTAAAACCTTTATTGGAAAACACAAAAGTGTCTGTAAAACAATAAAGTATTGACCAATGTTTGTTGTTTTTGTTGAGTTCTCTTAAACTTTAAAAAAGAAAATATCCTGATAATTTCATCACCCCATTTCATCCAAAAAATTTTTGTCTTTCTTTATTTAGTCAAAAAGAAATTACGTTTTTTGAGGGAAAACATTCCAGCCTTTTTCTCCACATAATGGACTTCAATGACAACCAATGTTTGAAGGTCAAAATCAATGCAGTTTCAATGGAAGGGCTTCAAAGGCTCTGCACGATCCCAGAGGAATAGGGTCTGCTCTAGACAAACCATTGGTTTAAAAAAAAATAATACTTTTTCACCTAGCCTTATCACCCAGCCGTAGTTTAAGATGGAGTGTTTTTGAATAAGAGCATTTGTATTAGTCGCTGCACTTTCTCTTGGGGCGGTATTTACAATTTGCAATTAAGGTTAAAAAGTATATACTTTAAAAATTTTTTTTATTATTATTTAAATGGCCGATTTTTCGCTAGATAAGACACTATTACTATCTGGGATCGTGCAGAGCCTCTGAAGCCCTTCCTGTGAAACTGCATTGTTTTGGTTGGTTGCAATTTAAGTATATTGTGTGGAGAAAAATCTGGAATGTTTTTTAGATAATTAACTCGTGATCACGACATAACAAGACAGAAAAAAAAATATTATCCATGGCCGTTCAGGGCTTCCGTAATATGAAGTAACTATAGGAAAAATATCTAAACTCTTTTTTTGAGCAAGATGGTAACAGTCTAATCAGATTCATTTATCGATGCTAAGCTATGCTACTACCAGACCCTGATATCGGCTGAATGGATTCTAAAACTGTTAAACTCAACTGTTTAACTCTAGGGGAGTTTAGAAATGAGCCTATTTTCAAAAATAGTGCCATGTTCCTTTAAGTTTGGAGAGAAAATGGGTGCGTTTACATGCACGTTCTTAAATGATTATGCCTAATAAGCCGACAATGAACATGGTCATGTAAACGCGGTAACCCATTTTCTTTTATCGGAGTAAGGTCATAAATGGCGCAAGCATAAACAGGTCGGGACAGGTCGTTTTTGCCTCTTACCTCAATTCCGCGCTGCATGTAAATGCATTTACCTGCTTTCTGTCGGCTTATTGAAGTGCGCATGCGCGATAGATGACAAAAACGCAAACTTAGAGCAGATTTTGCATGAAATAAGGACATATATCACAAACGCAGACTCTGTCACAAATTTGCTGTCACAAAGTTCTCTGTCTATAATGTTAATTTCCACTAGATGGCGCTTGTGTACTTCAGCACTCATTTACTTAAGCTACTTTTGACTAGTCTAATTTTGTATATTTTGAATATTTTATAATGCTCATTGTGATTTCTATACTGAATTGTTGTTTATTTGTGCAAAATTTAATCTTTCTAAGAGTTTTTTAGTTATATTTTATTTGATTCCCATCATGCTTTTGAATGTCACTTCCTGTTTTGTCATTCACATGAAGAGAAGGAATGATGTAGTCATCGCAAATGAAAAGGTGTTTCTCTCTTTAATCATAAGTCATCCAACTAAGAATCTTCAAGATATAACCCCCTCTCTTAGCTCACAAGCAGGCAAAAGTGGTATGTGGATATATTTTCTGTTTATTTGCTAATTTAATGTGATATGTTTGTTTTCCATGTAACTGAATGTGTGATTGATACTATGTTGTATATTTCGTTGTTCCTCAGTTCTACGGTGTTGGTGTCTATAGCCCCGTTTCCACCACAGGAACTTTACCCAGGAACCAGGAACTTTGAGTGGTACTCTGTGTGTTTAGACCGCAGGAACCAGGGTCTAAATGAAGTTCCGGGTAAATATTTCCGCCTCCAAACGGCCCTGCTCGCGAGGTAGTACTTTTTCAAAGTTCAGGAACTTTCGAGGGCGGGACTTGGGCGCTGAACATGCTGATTGGTTGAGCTCACGCAGCATTTTTTTTCAACGGCATTTTTAAAAGTCTTTTGCAAGCTTCGTTCTGCGTTCAGTAAATATCAGTCTTGCTCTCTGTCTGATGGCGCGCGTTCGTCTCAGCCATCTCACGTGCAATGTCTGTAATAGCTGATAATAATATACATTGTCATTTTAAATCTAGCTTTACAAGCTTTCTGAATATGCTGCATGCTGCTGAATCTGCATAACGCCGCATTCACACGGGGCGTAGGCGTTAACGCTTGACGGAGGGCGTGGCTGAAGCTGGGTGCTGACGCGATCGTCATAGTGACAACCATAGATATCCATAATAAGGACTAGATATCTTACGGCGGAGTCACCATCGGCATCACCGGCGGCCATCTTGTCACAGGCAAGCTTTCTGTCGGGCTCTGTGGAACCTGATGTAAGATGAGTGATCTGTGCGAATATAAATATTCTTATCTCGCTGAAATCTTGACGGATTTACAAATGGTTTGGTTTCTTACAAACGTTATTAACATGGCAACAAATCTGGATGCTTTAACACGTTGAAATCGCAGCTTTTCGTTTAGATAAACGACTCAATCGTGCACCTTGTGTATCTCGGCTAACTTACGTGCACGTTATCAAGGCTGAGACCACAATCGAGCTGTTCAATTATATAGGTTTATGGACACCAATAATGATTTTATGACAACCAATCTTTTGTCTAGTTAAAATAAACTTAGTTTGCATGTTTTTTTTTTGTTTAATTAAAAAAAAAAATACATTTTTTTTATTATAATAGTGATATTCTTATTATAAAAGCATATATATATATATATATATATATATATATATATATATATATATATATATATATATATATATATATATATATAAATTCAGAGCTATATATGTGTATAAATATATATAATTTCTCATGTTGCCATTCGGTACACAGTTTTAATTGCCTATATATTGATTTAACATAAATACCTTGTGTGTATGTATATTCATTGCACCTATCTGTTCTGTTCAATGTTACTTTCATATTGAAGTCCATGGTTATAATTATTCATAAGTATGTAGTGTCATAACTACATCTCTGAAATTTATAACAAATGAAACAGTTTGAAAATCGGTTGAAAATTGAGCAAGTTATGGTTATTTAAAAGGACATGCACCATTAAAACACACTGTTACGAGTGAGCGAGCTGCCTGTGACAAGATGGCCGCCAGTTGCGGACGGCGACCTCCATTGGCCAACAGCGCGCACGAGACATCTAGCCTTTATTATGGATATCTATGGTGACAACAGCCAATTACATTAACTTGCCGCTTGGACCAAAACACAACACAGAAAAGCACCTTTTTATGACAGCTAGTCTGTGAGACGAAATGGATGCCGATTTGGTGTTATGTGTGATTGCGATTGCCCGTGTAGTTGTTGTCATTGCACTGCACAGGTGCTCAAAGCTGTTGTCTAGCGTCGCCTGTAGGATATTTGAATACGGCGATCTGATTGGATGACGCCTGCGCTGGCGCTTGAAAAGTTGAGAAATCTTCAACTTCTGCCGCTTGGAACGCGAGTGAAGCGCCGCAACGGAACCCACAATTCAGTTCGGCAACGGATGATGTCACCCATTCAAAGTAAATGGGAAGCGTTAACGCCTACGCCCCATGTGAATGCGGCGTAATAGTGCTCTTTTCTGTCGTTGTTAATTACCTTAGTAAACCTATACATAACCAGCAAAAGCTGCACAGCTTGAATCTCTTCCATACTCGTTATTAATGTCAACGACCTGACCGATTACTTTTAAGTGTGCATCCTTACATGACGTGACAGGATGTTGACAAGAGAGGAAAGTTCATTTTTCTCAGGGGTAAACTTTTTATTTCGTAAGTTATGAAGATAATGTTGGAGTAATGACACAGCGCATATTGCCCCAGGCAGTTTTTACTTTAACTGCGCCTGACAGAAGTTTTTTTTTTTCTGAGATGATTATTACACTTTACAACAAATAAATAGCTTATTATATAATACTGTATTAGTCCTGGTGGCCGTTAAGAGTTGCTATGGCTACAGTAAACACATTCCAGCTGCCGGTTGAAAACAACGTTGACATTTTTGATGCGGCAGACAAACTGCATGTGACAAAATGATTGCGATTGAAAATCACATGTAAACACCAGATCGGATTAGATAACGTCTCATGTAAACAGTCCACTAAATCTTTCAATCGGTTCACACAAAAATGATTTCTGTCCGTCACTGACTTGGAGGAGCAGTCGCGTGCAGTCCTACATCACCGGACTAATTTGCCTAATCTTCTCGGAACTTTAGATCGCGTCGAAACGCAGACAGTTGCAGGTTTGGGGGGGAGAAAAGTTCCTGTAAAAAAGTTCCTGGTACAAATTGTTCCGGGTAATTTTGGTGGAAACGGGGCAATTATAGATTCCGTCCTTTTATTTCCACATGGTCCAGTCTGTTGTGATTGGTCAACCACACAGCTGTGTTGGATACCAAATGCCCATTACCATATGAACACTAACGATGGTAAACTGTATCAATTCAAGCGCGAGTCCTCATCCGTTGGAAGTGCATGCAAAGTAAATGTTTATTAAACATGTAATATGCAATATTATATAAGTCGAAACCAATGTGCTTTTAGATCAGAATTTTCATAAATGTTTCGAACTTTAAATGACCTAAATTAGCAAATTGGTATCCTGGAAGGTTTTTTTTTTTTTTTTTTTTTTTTTTTTTTACATGTACCCTCTGTGGTTTCAGTTAAAGATCCTAGCAGTGGATCGGAATTGTCAACGATCTTCCAAGCATAGCAGTGATGTCAGTGTTTCAGGAAAGAGCAACTAATGTAAATCCTGAAACCCGTTGGGGCAGTAAAACACAGTCTCTGGAACAGATGTCAAACACAAGTCAATCAAAAACTAAATTGTCACATTAGTTTCCGGGCAGACCTCCTATTTCTAAACAATTTTTAATAAAAAATAAAGGATACAGAAAAATTTGAATACCCCATATATTGACTGTTGCAGAATATGAGCATTATTCTGTGGAATGTTTTAAATGATGTATTACGTAATACACTGATAGACCCTCACTAAGCCCCACCCTAAAAATGTTACTGTCCTGTCCAGGACCGATTTTCATCAATGCTGGGGCTTAGGCCACCCATCAAAAGTGTCCCAATATTTTGATACCTTTTTTTAATAATGTTGTTTTGTAATTTTAATGTAATTTTAAATAATAAATAATAATAATACGTTGTATTTATAAAGCACTTTACATTTTAAAGAAAATCTCAAAGTGCTACAAAGGGAGGAAATAAATTAAAATTAAATAATTTAAAATTAAAAAAATGTATTTTCCTGATATACAGATCACTATAAATGCCTTTTTAAAGATGTTTCTCACTGTTTAGTTGACCCTGAGAACCATTTGCAATTCATTCTGGTCCATGTAAGGATAATATCCAGTCGTTTTTACCACTTTATGAGCCTATTTTACTGAAAACCACATTGATCATGGAAATATATAGTTTAGAGCCTGTTTGATTTAGCCACATAGCACACTTAAGGGTCATTTTGTATTTTAAAGCATTATCAGTTTAGCCTAAATAATTTATGAACCATCAAATGATATGGAAAGTGTAGCGTTCCGCAGAAATCTGTGGGCTCAGATTACGTGCAGGCCTATACTGATATTCAGCCAAATCCAGGCAGTTTCACATTCCAAAGCAACTTGCATTTACAGGGACAGTCCCGTGAGACAGGCATCTTGCTCTAGGGCTCAGGGGATCCCAGCACACTGAGAAAAAAAAAGAAAAAAGTACTGCTTGTTCAAATTCCTTAATTAAAATGAGCTAAAGCGTCACAAACGTCTTGGTTACGACTGTAACCCTAGTTCTACCAGAAAGACTCTGGAGCAATATATTGACAATAGTGCATTTATTAATAGCTCAGCAAACCGATAATGTACAAAGTAATTTGGCGTAGGCCCCGTCCATAGTGCATAATCTGAGGGTCTCGGATCTGCAATTCCTGCCTAGGCGAGGGCAGGGGCGCAGCTGACCCCCTGGCAGGGTATGGACTGGGCCATCCTTGTGGTGGTGGGGAGGATGGGGTAATTGTCGCTTCAGTATCTGCAAACTCAAACATGTGTAAGTACAGAGCTTTTATACCGTGAGCATGAGAATATAATTAGGTTAGAGTGTAGGAAATAAGTGACGTAGTAATTGAGTCTTCCCAGCAGAACTTATGCTAAAGCTTTCATTTCCCTGAATAGGGAACTTGCACTGTGTCACCGCTCTGGGAATGCCTCTGTGTGATTGTGTCGTAAAGCACGTTTGTAATCAGTCCAATAGAGAGACGGAACGTCATAGGCGCTAACGTCATATACCCAGAAACTATAAAGCATCCCAGATAATACCCATCCAGCTTCTGCAACATGGATGAAGCAAGACGCTAGCGGGCATTCGGGGAGTATGGCAGGGTGACACAGCATCTCGTTCCCTATTCAGGAAACTAAGGTTACGGTTGTAACCGAGACGTTCCTTTTCAAGGGAACTTGCGCTGCATCACCGCTCTGGGAATGAGAATACCGACGCCACCATAGGAGCCGGATGCCCGCCTGTTACATTGTATTAAGAGGCGAGGCCTGAGCCCCCGAAATAGCATTAATGTCTAGTTCATGGAACCGGATGAAAGTGTGCGGTGAGGACCAGCCTGCCACATCACAGACATCCTGCAGGGAGGCCCCTGCCAAAAGAGCCTGATAATCAGCCATACCAGACAGCCAAAGGAGAAAGCTGTCCGGCTGCCACAAAAAAATGAGATAGCCTCGACCACCTACTTACTCATACTCTGTTTTGAAGCCGGACACCCTCATGAGAGTGGCCCATTACAAACAAACAGCTGTTCTGTTTTCCTCCACAGGGCAGCTCTGTGGACATAGGCATCAAGTGCATGAACGGGACAAAGCAGATTCAATTGTTCCCGTTCTGATGTCAGGGGACCTTAGGAAACATACCCAGGCCTCGGAGAGAGAAGGAATTTGCCATGCCCGGGGCAAATTCCAAGCATGAGGGTGCAACAGAAAGGGCTTGCAAATCCCCTATTCTCTTCAAAGAAGGAGTAGAAAGAAGAAAAATTGTCTTGAGAGTAAGAAACTTCTCCGAAACTTCCTCAAGCGGCTCAAAGGGAGCCTCGGAAAGGCCTTGGAGGACAACATCCAAGTCCCAGGCTGGCACCCTGGTGCAGTATGCAGGTTATAACCTCAAAGTTCCACAGAGGAAACAAGTAACTAGTGGGTGTTGCCCCAATGAAACACCACCCAAAGGAATGTGATAAGCTGCTAGGCTGCCACGAACACCTTTAATGGGGAGGGAGCTAACCCAGCAGAGAATCTCGCCTGCAGGAACTCCAGCAATGCGCTCACAGGGCAGTTAACTGGATCCCACAGATGACCTTCACAGGCGAGTCTCCACTTCAGAGCGCACAGTTTCCTCGTGGAGGGAGCTCTAGAGTGTAGAATGGTCTCAAAAACCTCGACACTCCATAACGCCGTTTTGCAGCAGAGTTTGTACTTCTTCTGCTCGGGGCCCACCACAGAGGACAGAACCCTGTTGGAACTGGGAGGAAATCTGACTTTGCTTTACAGCATAGTAGCTAAAACTGAGGAAGATCAGAGCTCACTCTGATCCCCTGGCCTTTTCCCAAATCTTACATCCGGCAGCCTAACAGGCCTGCATGAAAGTCACAGTGCGCAGGCATGGGACGGCCTAGCCTGCTGCCGAGTACATTCTCTTAGATTTATTTATATAAGTGTATATATATGCAAAGGTGGGGCTTTACCATAACCATGTCTTAACAGACCCACAATATTCTTTTGTAGCTCCTCACTAGCAGATATTTGAAGTGGCGAGTCATCAAGCCCTGTTGACGCTACAGACATCCACCTCATCAGAGCTGGACAACTGTAGCACCGAAGCTGCGACCCCTGGGCGGGAGAAACCGCAGCATGGGCTAGAGAAAGGACTGGCCCGTCTCTAACCCCTCTGGCACATCTATTTGCGAACCCCGCAACACAAACTGCCGCTGTGCCTCAGCAACAGCGGGGGGTTAAGCCGTGGAGAGCGCGAGTTGCAGTGCCCTCCTCGAAGAGCGCCCAGTGCTTTTCTCCTAAACAAACAACGCACATCAAATGTGTATCTCCACTCGATACAATGCAACTTTCAGTAACGATGTATGCTCGCCATAGTGTCTCTCTTTTAGTGTGTCAGTAAGTGTTGCAAACTCAACCTGATCTCACAGAATTCTGTGAAATGAACACGGACCCGTAACTCAAAATCCGTGGTAGTTTCATGCAAATTCCATGATGGGTCCACAGAAGTGATGCCTATGTGAGTCAATGACAGGCAGCATCTGTGGTCCACTCACGGATTCCCAACACATATTTTTAATTCTTTGCATTTGTAAAAGGAGACATGATTTAATGAATATTTATAGCCTAATTTTATATTTTAGAGCAACTAACTCCACTCCTACCCTAAACCTACTTACTCTCAGGCCATCCTTAAAAATATTTTGGTTTGCAGTAACAGTAAAAAAAAAAAAAAAGGGTCGGTAGGTAGGTCTATTTTTTTCTTCTTCAAATTTTAATGTAAAAAAAGAAAAGTAAATTTTTGGTGATGGTGATTACGTAGGTATGAATTTAAACAAATTAGCATATTGTGACGTCACTGACTGGGTCTTCAAGCCGTGCCTTTGCGTGCATAGGCTAATTGCAGGCTATATAGACCACAAACAAAATGAAATATTTGTCAAAAACATGTTTATTGCATAAATTTCAGGTGCATTCATTAAGAAAAGGTTCCAACCACCAGCTAGCTGTCATTGACTCATAGCTGTCAACCCTCCCTTTTTTTCCGTGTTTCTCACTTATTTTAGCTCTTTTCCCGCTGTCTTCCTGTTTTCCCATGATATGTTTCGTATTTTTACGCTCGATTGTGTTAAATCAGAACACGCAACTATCTGTCTCTCTGAAGTGGCTTGCACTTGTTGCCAGACCAACGCATCTGGTGATATAGACTAGTGTATTTGAATATTAAAAAGCAAAAAGTTGTTTTTATGATTTCAATTAATTAAGTAGCTATAACCTACTCTTTACTGGTAAATATTACAGTAAACAAACATCACAGACAATTGCAGACCATTTTTTTCAGACGTTATTTTATTTTGGAAATATTATGTATTGTCTTTCTGTTTTTTTGAAGAGACACTGCCCCTCTTTCCTCCTTCTTGACAGCCTACATTTAGAATAATAGCTTTGATTAACCTTAATGATGAAAAAGGTTTAAAAATCGTGATTGTTTGGATTGTTTTTCCTGCCGTCAAGCCAGAGCCGTTCACTAAATCATTGTTTCCCAACCTTTTTTCAGTCATGGCACCCTTTGAAAATGTTCTAATTTCGTGACACCCCTATACATACGTTACGCTAGGGGTAACAGTACAGACTGATCACGGTTCGGTTTGTATCACGGTTTTAGGTTCACGGTTTCAGTACGGTTTGGTATTTGACATGCTCAGGAAAAGGAAGAACTACTGTCAAATAAAAAATAAAGAAAATAAGAACAAAAAACTTAAATACAAGCAGCAGCACAAATAAATTCTATTGAGCAAAGATACTAATAAAATAAACAATGCTTTTCAGATTTTTCAGGTAGGTCTAACATTAGTTTTTAGGGAGAGAAATTGAATAAAGTAATCAAATGTAAAATAACTGCACATTTAACTGTTTAAATTAAAAATTAATCCTTATTAAACTTACAAAAGCTATTCAATCAAGAGCAGCGAGTGATGTCCTTATCTTTTGTTTGACATTAGACAGCAGTAAAGGCTACTGCCCCTTTAAGACCTAATACAGGGATATGCTCGTCTTTCTCGACTGTATACAGTTCACTTAAGGCATATTCAGTCTGCTTGGATACAAGATTCAAGATCGACATGTTGACATACTTTTTGTGTGAGTTTGTCCGTTTAAGCGCAAGACTTGAAAGGGAACTCAATATTTGTGAGCAAATTTTTTTGGACGAGCGCACAGAAACAGATCTTTACAGAGAGTTCTCATTCGCGTCTTCTGGCGAATATACCCGGGTGAATGACTGGTCATACGGCAGCACTCGCATGCATTGAACACAGTTTACAAAGATAGTCCGTTTTGCCCATGTTTTTCTTTTATTATCGCTGTTGTAGCCTATCACTGAGGAACCAGCACATGTATCCAGCGACAGAACCATACATACAGCATTATTTTTCAAGTTATAACCAGTGCCGCCGCTCCCACCACGCGCAGTTGAGCAAAACATACGCTACCCATAGCATCGCGTTATGACAACGACATTTCAGACTGACAGAGACAAGATAAACGGCTTTTCCGCCATTTGTTACTGTTTTGTACACGTTGTTATATTAATTATAATTCAAATTCTGTTTTATTGGCCACAATATAGTAATGATGAATGTTGAGAGGGGCACTTTTGATTAATTTTCAAAAAGGGCAGGCGCTCAAACCCCCAAAGCCCTCGAGCTCCCCTCTGCAGTGCACTTGCCTGGTGTGTGTAACGTGTCCATGGTCCTGACTCCTGTCACAAAATGCGGCGAAATCTCTGACAGGGCTTTAATAGTCTAATGTTACAGTGAATTAGAGTATGAGCCGAAACGAACGCATAGGCCATAGTGTGACATCCGTTAACCATAGTGTAAACATAGATGACATCACAGGTTTTTCTATAAAAGAAAGAACGTAGCCTTCGTTTGTATGAAGGCCTAGGCAATTTATATATTTATAATACTTACTAAAATAGTTCATATTATTTTATTACTTTTGTATTAGTTGTTTGAAGAGTAAAAAAGAAAAGAAATTGGTCGGTCTTAAAGGGGGGGTGAAATGCTGTTTCATGCATACTGATCTTTTTACACTGTTAAAGACTTGGAATCCCATACTAAACATAGACAAAGTTTCAAAAGTTAAGGTGGACGTTTGATGGGAGTATTTCTTTGTCAAAAATACTACTTCCGGTTAGTCATAAGTTTCGGCAAGTTTTTTGAGATCATGCGTCCCCATTGACGTTAATGGGGGCGGAATTTCCTTGTATGGGCCTTACGGACAATTCTACCGGAAGCGCGTGAGAGAGAGAGAGCGAAAGCAACAGCCTACGCCCATCAAAGCGCTGGCTTGTAGGATGCTGGACAGGTGATGTGCACTTAACAATGTCACCAAAAAAGTGCGTTTTTGGTTGCCAGACCAAGACAGTCCTGCACAGATTCCCCAAAAACCCCGCGTTAAGGCAACAGTGGATGTAATTTGCTTTTCCGGATCAGCAACTGAGTTGCGCGAATGTTTATATCTGTTCGCTGCATTTCGGTGCCGACTGTTTCATAAACAAGGCCCAGCTCGACGCCGGATTTTCCCGATCGCCTAATGCTGAAGGATGGAGCAGTCCCAACGATAAAGGTCCCAACGTTAGAACCGCAGGCGGTGAGTGAAACTGCTTCAAATGTCTGTGTTATTGCCAATGCTCATCAAGTAGCCCAAACATGATCACGTATAGTTAATTGATCAATGGAGTATGCGATGTGTAGTGCGTGTACATTTGTTTAGCTGGCCACTATATGTGTAACTTTATGTTTGTGTATTGTAAAAGCACTCCAAACAACAATACACAAAGAGGGGGGAAATATGTTGAACTAAATAAGCACGCTTCTTCATTCAAATGCGCTACTATTCCGTGTCTTTCTATGTAAACACGAACTTAGCCAGTCCGCTTATTGTCTACACAAACCACGCGTAAACACACAAACACACGTGCTCAACTGCACTTCTCACATGTACACCTTCAAAGACAAAAATACGACGATATAATTCAAGTATAAATATGTAAATAACACAAGCCGCTAAGCATATTATATAGTTAGTGTATAACTTACCACATAGAGACGTCCTGCTCTAGTCGTTTTTGCTGCTGCTCCTGTTCAACTGCAGCCTCTGGGTCTGATTCCGGATCATAGATGTATGGCTGTATCTGATTAAAAGCCATATTTTTATTTTGAATAAAGTTTTTTTCCCGCTGTTAGGGATGACGCACTCGACTCAACACAATAGCAGCGCGCTGCTGCACACGTCATTATTTAGCTCCGCTCACACGACACGCCCCCACCCGCTCGGCTTTTTTCGGAAAGACTCAGAACAGCGCATCTTTCTTATATAATTATAAAAAAAATAAAGACTTTTCGGAGATATGCAGGATGCAATGCTACTCTATAGGTACTCAAGATTGACATGACACTGACTGAAACTGAGTGTTTCACCCCCCCTTTAAAGCAAATTTACAACCGGCAACTCGGTCGGACGAAAAGGAAAAAAAAAAAAATTGAGTCGGCCCTAAATTGACAGGGTCGGTCGGGTTACGGCAAACAAGAATATTTTTAAGGATGGCCTCAACAATATAAAACACGTAACAGGCAAATCATTGTGATGGTAACTGCCTACAATGACATAAACTAACTTTGTGGAAAAAATATTTCAAGTGTAATTTGATTGTTTAGTTTGCCTCGTGTCCATTAGAAAACACGGCGGGGCAGCTCTATACTGGGACTGGCCACCTGGGGGCGATTGAGGCGTGGAGGCTTCAGTTTCTGAGAGGAGTGCTGCAGGCTTGGATCTGACAAGGACAGTGTTACACAGAGTGCTTGCTGAAAACAACAGAAGCTGGAGGTGTGTGTTGCCAGGATGTTTTATAGTTACCGGGTCTATAACGTAACCCACCTATTGGACTGATTACATACGTGCTTCACGACACAATCACGCAGAGGTGTTCCCAGAGAGGTGACTTGAGTCCCCTTGTCCTAACTTAATTTGATTGTGAAATCAAAGTTTACTTAATCCATTAGTGTTGATATTACATGGACTGATCAGATAAATAATATTGTTTCTAGGATGGGCAGAGGCATTGCTTTAGCTAGGAAGTGTGTGCCGTTTTGTCCACCCTCAGTCATGAAAACAGTAGTCCAGTCTTTGGTTTTGTCACACCTGGAGTACTGCTCAGTTATTTGGTCCAGTGCTACACAAGAGCACTTGAGAAAACTTCAACTTGCTCAGAATAGAGCAGCCAGAGTTGCTCTTGGCTGTTCGTACAGGACCGGTGTGAATGAGATGCACACTATATTAGTATGGTTAAAGGTACAGGATAAATTAAAGATAAGTCTTCTGTGTTACATGCATAACGCTATCTACAAAAACAAGCCTACATTTTTTGTGGATAAATTGGTGTACAGTGGATATTGCCATCAACATATTACTCGGCAGGTCAGCTCAGGTGATTTAGTTGTTCCTTTTGCACAATCAAACTATATGAGAAGAACTGTACTATTTAGATCCTCAGTAGCTTGGAATCAACTCTCAATGTGTATAAGACAAACAAGCAACATATCTTATTTTAAAAAAAATGTTAAAAAATGTATGATCTGTAATGATAACTAAGTGTAATGACTCAAATTGAAGTGTATGTAGTCTTTTGATAACATATTTTAAAAAGTGTAATGTGATTGTGTATATTGTTTTGATATTGTAAAATGGACCCCAGGAAGATTAGCGACCACTCGTGGAAGCTAATGGGGTTCCAAATAAATAAACAAATAAACAAATAAACATGAATGATTTGTTGCAATAACAGAAACTATAATGTTGAAAAATGTTGATACTGTCATATTCAAAACTTCTGAACAAAAAGCAAATCATTTGAAATAATCTTAATATATAGTCAAACCAAAATGTATTCAGACATCTTTTTCTCAAGTTATCACAGTTTATTCACTATAGTTTAGAAAATGGTAATAAAATATGACAAGATCTTAAACCTGTTAAACTGTGTCAGAACAAATTCATCTTGATAATGTCAGATAAGTTTGATAGAAAGGGATGTAAAAGATTACAATCAACCAATCAGCTTTCAGTTGTTAAATTTAAGCACACAATTAGATAATACCAATTTAAGTCAACCAATGACCAAGCAATGCTTCTTTTTGTTCAGTCTGTGGTGTCAAAGGTCGCATTAGGAAATAAAGAAAAAACACTTAAAACGTGGTCAGGTCGAAGTGTCTGAATCCTTTTAGTCCCAAATTTTTATCAATTTTGCTGGTAGTCACTGTATGAAGTAAAATAAGTCAGTTTATTTTATTTTGCTATTCTCACTTACATAAATGAACTATAGTGAAAAATTATATCTGGTGTCTGAATAATCTTTGGTGTTGGGTTATAAGAAATACTAATAAAACAGGGCTTGCTATCACAGACAAATTTAGATTAAGACAAGATTAGGCCTTAGTTAAGACATTTAGGTAAATTAACACATTACTAGTGTGCATCTTGAGACAAACCAATGGCACTGACATATTTTAAGATATTTAAACAGCTCAAACATGCATGTTATTCTGGGACTATGGGCCTAATTCTTCACTCTCAGGGGGAAAAAAAGCTCTAATGGGGCAGTACCTTTTCAAAAGGTACATTTTTGTACCAACAGGGTGCATATTGGTACCTTAAATGTATGTATTAGTATACCTAAAAGGAACAAAAGTATACCTTTTGTTGAAAAGTATACCACCCCCGTTTGCAGCTTTTGTGCCTTTTTTTCTGAGAGGATTGTGTGTGAAACCTAGGAAGTCAGAGCATTGAGACAACAGAGCCATGTCTCCCGTCTATAGACACTTTCACCAAATCTATCATATTATCTATCATGTACACTCTAATGACAGGTGCTTTTTATTTATCTGATCATGTGTTGTGAGAAATTTACCAGGTTCAATGAATCATGCAGTAGCTGCAGACACTACAGTCTTTCGGTCATTCTCTTTCCTTTACTATAATGGAGAATACAGCGCTCGCAATGACTGAAAGCACCCTGTTCGGTAAGATGAGATCTCCCTTATTCCAATACATGTTGCATTTCACAAATAAGGGAGATTTTATGATGCAGTGTAATTTAACATTTGTTTGGCTAATGAGCAGCGCCCCCATTGACCAGCCATCCACGGGAACTTGCTGGCCCATTAAATAAACTATTAGTCCATGGTAATAAGAATCATATTACTGCTGCGTGGGTGTCTGATAGGAAGACAATGAGCTGATGGTTATTTTCACATAGAAAGCTCACGGCTCACAGATCTGTGCTTAATGTGGCAGAGAGAGACAGCCAGTGTAAGGTTGTCATGTGTGAGACAGACATTTTTCATTAATGACCTGTGTGCATTTTCATAACTAAGCAGCTTTTGTGTTGGTACTCGCATCCTGTTGTTTATGTATTTAACAGTAAATGGATTGCATTAATTTAAAAGAATAATACATATTAAATGCATTGTTAATTGTTTAATGTGGTCGGTTCAGTAGGAGGAGGTTTTCATCAGTTTTACCTCCTCCTTATGATCTAGACTGATGATATGGATATTAGTAAACATCTTATTTCAAAGGCGGTGACTTGTTGCCTCTCTGCCCCGTCAGGCAATGACTTTGCAGGGAGTGTTTGCATGCCTCACGAAACTCACGACATCTGAGGCAGTGGAACAGTTGATACAGCAAAATAGAGAGAGCTTTGATGAAAACTAAGAAAGTACTAAATTACTACAATACTAATTTCTCAATAGAAATGACAACATTGGTCAGAAATATACATTTACACACAAACTGAGCAGCCACAACCACAACTTTCAGATGCCATCTTTAGTTTTAGCTCAACTGATAGAGAATGTAAAGCACAGGATTGTGGGATATCAAAGGCAGTGAAGGATACATTTATGCTTCCTTAAAAAAATGATCGGATGAAGGTATCTCAGGAGACCGGAGCTAACATTGGATTGGATGTGCCTTGATACATTACTACCTTAAAATGCATCCTCCAAAGGCAGCATTTAATGTTTTCAGATTCACATCCTGGAGGTGATCATTGGCTGAGCCTTTGCCATTCTGGTTATTCTTCTATCCATTTTGATGGTTGTCTTCCGTTTTCTTCCACGTCTCTCTGGTTTTGCTCTCCATTTTAAGGCATTGGAGATCATTTTAGCTGAACAGCCTATCATTTTTTGCACCTCTTTATAGGTTTTCCCCTCTCTAATCAACTTTTTAATCAAAGTACGCTGTTCTTCTGAACAATGTCTTGAACGACCCATTTTCCTCAGCTTTCAAATGCATGTTCAACAAGTGTTGGCTTCATCCTTAAATAGGGGCCACCTGATTCACACCTGTTTCTTCACAAAATTGATGACCTCAGTGATTGAATGCCACACTGCTATTTTTTTGAACACACCCCTTTCAACTAATTCAACTAATTGCCCAATTGCACAGCCTTAAGAGCGTGCATATCATGAATGCTGGGTCTTGTTTGTTTTCTGAGAATCTACTGAACCTACTGGTAACTTGTTTGCCACGTAGCAATAAAAAATATACTAAAAACCTTGATTATTCTGGTTAGTCACATTGTACTGCTATTATTTTGAACAAGACTGTATATATATATATATATATATATATATATATATATATATATATATATATATATATATATATATATATATATATATATATATAATAAATTCAGGGAACATTCTGAAACTTAACTTAACTGGAACATTAGCAAAACAGAATACTTTTTCTTTGATGAAAAGAAAGTTTTTATTTTTATTTATTTTTTTACATTAAACATTTCTTTACTGTCCATTTCAAATGTAACATTTCCTTTATGATATAGATTTAAAAAAAATCTCACTCACTCTAAACTTTTAAACGTGTATAAAATGAAAACCTAAGCACATATCAAATATAATCTTTATTATACAATATACAAAATTATAACATTTCTACAATGATTTATTATTATACAAAACTGCTGGGCTAACTGATGACACAATGTATAGGCATGCAGTTATAAAACTGTTAAAAAACAAACACGTAACTACACTTCATACATCCATAAAAATAATTTCTGGCACCAAAATGGATCTGAACAGAGTTTTCTACTCTGCCAATGAATGTGTTGCGACTTGCGAAGGTTTGAAGGTGTACTTGAACTGAAAGGTGTTTTGCATGTCCTGTAACAGTGTGACCAGCAGAGGGCAGCAATGACACACAGAAATGACTTCTGCTCTCACTGTTTCCCCAATGTCATTAAACACAAAGAGCATCATGGGAGTTCACTAATAGCTGATCCAAAGTTCCTTCCCAGACTTGAATAATTGAAAAGATTAACAACACTCCCCCTGACAAAAGAGTAAGAACAACTGCCATGTCTAAAACAGACACATTTATTTATATTTTATAATGTATAAGAATGCAACTCAATTTGTTGGTTTATACTGAAATATTGTGCTATACCTAGAAAACTATTAAGAACAAGCTTGTTGTATGACTCATAAAGCATGTCTTACTGTTGGTAAGTGTTTCCTAAAAAAAGCTTTTAAGTATAGGCTGTGCTTCTCTCACAGGAAAGGAAGAATTTAGTCATCAGTAAATTAATCATTTCTTCTCATTTAGAAAAGTAGGAGGCCATATCAAAAGAGGATGAATAAAAATGAACGAGTAGCTTAAATAGGCAATAGTAATACATAAATATGATACAAATGCATACGTTCTAGTTTATTATATTTACCTTGTTAGACAAAATATGTTCCATTTTTTTTCCCCAAAAGATAAATATACATTACATAAATAATAAATAAAGATTGATTTTATTTTTTATTCTGGATTGGGAAACAAATTTTGACATTTTTATAATATTCTGTCTTTCAATGGATTCACAGTCAGAAGAGTTGCTATTAAAAAAATGCCAAAATTTAAAGTTACTTTGAGTTTTGCAAATAAAACAAATAAAACAAGGATTATAGAAAAAATATATATTTTGAATATCAAAACAAATATAATTAAAGCTACAGTCCTTAAGTTTATTTGGTTTAAATTATCCAAAATACATTTTTGAGCAAGTACATAACCATCCATTGTTCCAAACGATCTCTTTACTTTAGCTCGATTTACAACGGTAAGCTTGTAATAATGTGTTATAATTTAAGTGGGATTGGTAGGTTTCCGCAGGAAATTTGAGCATTTCTTTGCGCCATTACGTCAAGTCTACATAAAGAAGGAGTCCGGCACTATATCGCGTGTGTGGATGCTGCAGGTGGCGGATCATTTATAGGCTTTTCTCACAGCAGCTGCAATAATAAAATGCATCATTTTGAGGGCGGACTGTAATCCGAAAAGGCTCAAACAACAGTCATCAGTGACTTGAGATTCACCCAGCAAAAGATTATGGAAAGAGTAATACAATATTCTACTCAAGTAAAAGTATTATCACTTCAATGAAAATTTGTCTTAAGTAAAATTACCGGTCTAAAAATGTACTCAAGTAAAAGTAAAAAGAAGTTCATTTAAAATGTACTCAGAGTAAAAGTTACTGAGTTACTTTTTTTAACAGCGGGGGTCGGGGGCTCTTCCCTGTAGGGTTACATTTAAATTTTTGCATTTAGCAGACACTTTTATCCAAAGCGACTTACAAATGAGGAGTACAGGAAGCGATCAGTCATGAAGAGGAGAAGAAACACAAAAAGTGGATTAAATAGTTTTAGATATTACTTAGAGTAGCATAAGCTAGAATAGGAAGGGCAAAGAGAAAAATAGAAAATAGAGATTTTTTTTTTTTTAATGCTAAGATTAAGTGAATAGAATGAAATTTTAATATCATAACCATCGTGAAATGATAGTTCTCAGATCATATATTTACATAGCAGTGTTTTGCGCTTTAATATTCACAGACCATGTCTAGATTTGATTTATTGTACAGCTCTACTTTCGATTTATTCATTCATCCATCAGTTTGCGTGTTTTATGTGACATCTGTGTTATACTGTAAATTAAATTGTCATGACTGAATATCGGGATTCCCTCTGCATGACAGAAATCATTCGGCCTCGAGTTATAAACATACCTTTATCTGTACAGAGAAATGTGTTCCCGAACGTGTGTTTCCTCCGTTTGCATCCACATTTTTTGCAGATTGGAAATCCTCCAGGACAACCACACATTATTATTTTTTCCTATATCCAAAGTATTTCCATACTAGCCAGGGGTTCACAACAGCGTTTTGCTTCTAGCGGTTCTTTATCATTGATGTCTGTCTAGTCTGTCTCCATCTTTTTGTGATTTTTGCGCATTTGTTGCGCCTTTTCTCAGTTGGTCAGAACAAAAGCAGCAGATGTGTTACTTGTTTACTTGTTAATTACTTGTTTAAATTACATTTTCCAGTGAAAATTCTTATTTAGGTCATACTTCTAAGACGCTTAATCTGTACAGTAATCTGTACGTTGAAAAGTACAGTATCCACACCGGTGTGGTGAGTGACAGCCACACACACACACACTCCTCAACGCTGAGGAGCCGTGCCGGTGCACAACCATAGACCGTAAAAAAATATGGACGACTCGACATCATCCGTTTCCGCTTGCCAGATTTGAAGCTTTCAGGTGACCTGCATGGCGCTGACATCTTGGGACCGAGTCTGCGCAGTAGTGATTTCAGGACCGGAGTTGCGCAGTAGAGTGCAGGAAGTAGAGCAGGAAGTACAGCTGCGATATCAAAATCCCGCTCACACTCTCGCAGATGCAGAACAATTAATTATGTTGGTGTGACATAAACAGTTATGGAAATGTAGAAATTAAAGCTAAAGCTCCAATCTGCTCCCAAAAATTCAGAAAAAAGTCTGTTAGTGCCTCAGTGACAACTTCACTCAGAGAAGCCGTCAGTCTCAGCTGTCAATCTGCATAACCCACAGAAAGATGATGATTCCACAAATAACTGCAATTGCAGGTTTCAAACAGAGATGGTGACAAAGAGGCAAAACTTACTGTCGCTTTAAAAACATATATTTTTATATTAAAAATAATAACACAATATTAATAATAGTTTTGCAGTCTCCAGGATTCCCCCATATTTACAGTAAATGATGGACTGATGATATCATGTTCCATGACCTGAACCGTGTGTGTCACATTGATGCTGAGCACTATGAAACTGGATTTTTACAGCTATACTTTATTCATAAAAAAAGTTTTAAACAATGAAAAATGAACTGGATATTCATTTTGGATATGTATGTTCAAATAATTTAACATTTAATATAGCTCTATAAAAAGAAAGGTGACATGACTTGATTAATAAAGACTTATTTTTCTCTTGGTCCCTTGCACATTACAGTGTTATAGCCTCAAAACACTTTAACCATATAGTGCATCATCTTTAAATGAATACATTTGGATGTTTGCATCACATATCCAGCTCCACATGTGTGGCTTGTTTCTGACATAGCAGACCTTCTCGGTGGGTCACCTGGTGATCTCACGTTTGCTTTAGTTAACACTTTTGGTTATAGGCTATGTTTAGCTAGCTCAGAAATCTAGACACACCCTAGCGGCAGCAAATCTAATTTGCAGCCAGTGTCGGCTAGCAACTTTTCATAGACTTGCGAGTTGGAAAAAACAAACTCTGGTCAGGCCAATCACATCGTGTATAGAGTCGGTGGGCGGGGCTTAACATAATGATGGCAGAGTTGCTGAGGTTCAGCGTGCTACTTGTAAACGGCGGTCTTTCGAATCGGCTTTGGACGCTGGAAGACTTAAAGATGAAGAAAAGAACAAAAAACGGCACTGAAGTCATTCTTAAAGAAACTGTATTTAAGACAGGTATTTCAATTATTCATAAAATGGCCCTGATATGTCACCAGACATTAAGAAATAATTTTAATTTCAAATACTTCTATCACTGGTAACAGTAGTCCGGCTAGGATATTGTCATTTAAAAGTTGTTGTTGCAGCCCTCAACTGATGTTGATGTTGACATGTTGTGTTTTGGCCTGAAGCTCCGCCCTCCACCTTTCGACCAATCACGAAGTTAGTAGTATTTCTGCATCCTGGTTGCCAGATCTGCTCTAGTTACCACAGCTGCAGATCTACAAACGTTCCTTCTGATCCTGCAGCCAATCTGGCAACCTCGAGTCAGGGGGAGGGGAGAGGGGATACATCTGCAGTACCAGTTTGGGCCACAATCTTACATACACTTCCTTTAAGAAGGGAAGATGTGTTTGGAGTTACACCCTCGTTTATAGCATCAAATAACTAACTAAAACCAAACTTTTTTAAAAAAAGAAAAAAAGAAAAAAAAAGAACACTTGAACTTGCATCATAATGATAAAAAGTACCTAAAATTCGTCTTTGGAAAAAATATATATTTTAAGTGTATTTTGATTGTTTAGTTTGTCTCTCTTCCCATTGGAATAAACGGAGAGGGCGGGGTTTATGAGCTATACTGGCTCAAACCATCTGAGAGTTCGAGATGTCTTGACTTCACTTTTCAGGACGTGCGCGGCACACTTGGGGCTAATTGAGAATGAATCAATGAATGAGGCATTTATATAGCGCTTTCAAATGTACTACTGTACACCCAAAGCGCTTCACACTCATGTCAGGGGTCTCTCCTCAACCACCACCAGTGTGCAGCATCCACTTGGATGATACGACGGCAGCCACAGTACAACGGCGCCAGTGCGCTCACCACACACCAGCGATAGGTGGAGAGGAGAGAGGGTGATGGAGCCAATTCAGTGGATGGGGATTATTAGGAGGCCATGATTGGTAAGGGCCAATCAAGGGAATTTGGCCAGGACACCGGGGTTACACCCCTACTCTTTTACGAGAAGTGCCATGGGATATTTAATGACCACAGAGAGTCAGAACCTCGGTTTAACGTCTCATCCGAAAGTTGGTGCTCTTTGACAGTATAGTGTCCCCATCACTATACTGGGGCGTTAGGACGCACACAGACCACAGGGTGAGCGCCCCCTGCTGGCCTCACTAACACCTCTACCAGCAGCAACCTAGTTTTCCCAGTTGGTCTCCCATCCAGGTACTGACCAGGCTCAGCCCTGCTTAGCTTCAGTGGGAAACCAGTCTTGGGCTACAGGGTGAATGGGTTATAGTTACGTGAGAGGAGGCAATGGCTCCATAGGGGTATGGTTGGATATGATGGGTTATAATCGGATATGATTGGTTTGTGTGATACTGTAAATCCCGCCTCTTATTTTTGTGCACGTTCACGGATCGGCCTAAATAGATATAATGATATTGGTAATGAGAAGACTAATTAGAAAGTACAAGTAAAAAACTCAGCCACTTAGATATCAATGCTTTATATCACATCAAAATTGGCCTGAAAACATGATGACTGTTGGGGTTTAGTGAGCGATCAGCTTGGGGATATTATTAATATATTATTAATTGTTTAAACGGGTGTGGATAGCGTGAAGTGAAATGAATACCATGATAAATTAACCCATGCACACTGTAAGTATAATACAATGTTTGTAAATGTTCCCTAGATAGTGTTCATCTGGGCCATAGATTAGTATACTCGAAAAATAATGCACACCCAAGATGTAATTACCACATTGGGTGTGCATTATTTTTCTAATAATTTAACGACCTGTTATCGTCAATTATTCCTTACACACACTCCACATGATATGGAATCGTACTTGAAAAGTCCAAATTGTATTAGCTTTTTGTATTTTCTCTTTTGGAAGGAACTTATCAACCAAAGTATTATTATTACTATTATTATTATTATTTATATTCATTTTTCATCTCAAAAGCATTAATGGCAAAATTCATCACCATATAAACAACATTTCTTAATTCCATTCCAATGATTAATAAATCTCAATACTAAAACTGTATTTTGAGTCGTTTTGGGGACAGAACAGAAAAGTTACCAGCTTGACTGATGTACAGTTGAGAATTTGTTAGGGCCCATCGGCACTGACAAGCATCAAAATATAACTGTTAGTGGAAAGGAAATAATCAAATTGTCACTTGGCTCAAAGCTTAACCCTCAGCAGCCTATAGCGAGTGATCCAGCATATGAGGGAGAGCAGCCAGCGGCCAGCCAAAACCTCAGAGCCCGAGCAGAGAGAGCCTGACCTAGGGTGATGGAGTCTGCGCCCACACCAATGGAGAGAAACAGGGCGAGGGAAACTGGGACAACATTCAGATGGAGTTTGTCATCTTCTTTGAGATGCAGAATATCGCTTCTTACCCACAATCTGTACTACATATTACGGGCTGTGCCGGTCTTCCCTATGTAGTTTGGGGGTCCCCTTGCTCTCAAAGATGACATAATGATTCGAGTTTGAGCCGGTTACAGACATGTTGAGAACATGAATGCAGTGATTGCGTCATTACAACTCGATTTCTGAACTCTCACTAACGATTTCATCATAGCTAACTGTGCAAACACAATGGATTTTTTTTTGTTTTGTTAATAATAACTAACCGGTGTGTTGGTAGGTAACTCAGTCACTCATAAACCTGCGCTGTTTGATTGACAGCTCCAGGGATTGCAAGGGGAGCATTCTTTGATTGCTTTCTAAATGTAATTTAATCACAGTTTAAATAACAGATTATTTTCATCCTACTAAGAGAAATAATGTGAAGTTAAGCATTTAGTCACTGGTTTGATTTACTGACACAGACAAAGAACATCTGACTACATTAATCATTACATATCAGAACTCACTGGTTACAGATCAGGCATTAAGTAAAACTGCTATAAATGTCGGTGTGTGTTGTTAGCTATTGACTGTTGTTAGCTGTTGACTCGTTCATTCAAATGCGCTACTATTCCATTGTTTTTCCATGTAAATGTGCACTAGTCTGACGTGCAAAACAGTTCAGTTTGCTACTAACATTAAATCACATACAATAGTCCATAAAGCAAATTAGATTCTCATAAACCACAAGTAAACACACAAATAATGTAAAACTCGCAAGCATGACAAGCCGCTAAGCAAATATAAGTAACAGTAAATAATGTTACCATGAGAGTCCTGTTGTAGCCATCGTTGCTGCTTCTCCTGTTCAATCTCAGCCTCTAGATCTGATTCTGGATCATACGTATGGCTAAATCTGATTGATAACGTTAGTTATCCTAAATAAACAGTTTCACTGTTGTTTGTTTTCAGTGAAACCAACCCGATCACACATAAATGCGTATAAATACTACGAGTGTGCAATGTCGTGGAATGTATACGCCAAGACTCATTTTGGCGTGTCTATGGCACGCTGTTTTTCGCGTGCATATGATACGCACTTAATGCCGTATATATGACACGCTCTTGGGTAGGTTTAGGGTGGTGGGGTGGGGGGTTCGTATGTATAATATGCCATAAAATGCGTATCATATGCACGCGAAATACAGCGTGCCATAGACACCCCAAAATGAGTTTTGGCGTATACATTCCACGACATTGCACACTCGTACTATTTTGACGCATTTTTGTGAGAATACCCTGGGAAACTGCTCTGAAAGAACAGATTAAGGGTTGGGGTTATTTTGGAGTTTTTATGCATGGATTGACAGGGGCCCCTTTACAAAATTTTTGCTTATAGGCAACTGGCACTGGCGACAAGTAGGTTGAAAAAAGTATAGAAAATGTGCCTGGGTGGTTTACTATTTTCAGTGGATTGGAAGTTTGCATCTGGGCAAGGTTTCTACATTTTGAGTTTTTATGAACCTCCCAGCCCAAAGGTTCATGTATCAGTTCCAGCGTGCGCTGTTCTTGTTAAGGCAGTAGCTGGTGGAGAACTACAGAGATGTTATTCTCTTAAAGAACGCCATGCCTCAGCAGCTCACCACCCATGCATACACCAATGCTAATGACAGGGAGCATGACCGTCACCGAACGCAATTCCACCCAGATATTTTCTACCCCAAATGGATTATTTCTGCCTCGCCAGGCACAGATTCTGAAGTTTTCCAGTGATTCATCTTACTATTAATAATGTCAAAGAATTTTTGGGCCCTCCAAATAAGATAATGATGAATTGGTGCAGGGGAGCTAGCCACGCCGCTAACGCTGTTTATATCGGCGCAAAAAGTTCTGTCAGGCCTGATAAATCTGATTCTCGAAATAGTTTATAAAGTAGCGAATTGATGTGTCGGGGTCAGCAAAGGTGGCAAATTAATGTCACGAAATGGGCTTTGCTACCTGGGCCCTGATGAAAGCCAGGGGAAAGTCTTTTATATAAATTGTCTGTGTGGGGAGATCGAGTAAATGGAAAGAGGGAAGACACAGGGAGAGATAATGGTCAACGAGGCGTGGGTCAGCCTCCGAGAGAGAGAGAGAGAGAGAGAGAGAGAGAGAGAGAGAGAGAGAGAGAGAGAGAGAGAGAGAGAGAGAGAGAGAGAGAGAGAGAGAGAGAGAGAGAGAGAGAGAGAGAGAGAGATGGCGGGGCTGCTGTGCCCTGATCATTCATAATGGCAGCGCAGAGGCTAGCCTGTAAAGAAGAAAAATGAAAACTATTAAAGGGCCCCGTGTGCAATGTTGGCTTTGGCGTGTCAGCAATTATTACCCAGGGACACACTTCAGATCCCGAGACAAAAAAAAATTGAGAGCTAGCGTGAAAGAGGGAAAAGAAACAGAGTTAGGGAAGAGAAATGTACTCTGTGTTAGCATTTTAACTTTACATTTTCAGTAGCTGACATGTACATTTTACATTCTCGCTTTACGACTACAGGGATGCCGGATTAATTTATAAAATTGAAACCTGGTTGCTCTGCAGTTACGTACAGCACTCTTAAATCACTGAACACATGTCCAAATCCTCTTTTTGTATAATACAGACAAATTGAAAAGTTATACAATTGTATTGCATGGTTTTACAATGGGATGTACATGCTGTTTGGAAATGTTCCATGATTTTGGGCAAGCTAATACTGTGGTGTTTTTTGGACATGTTGGTGTTGGACGGGACAATACCATAATTTACTTTGAAGTACCATGGGATCCTTTGTACTTATCCTTCATCCTTCCCTCAGGTCATTTGTTCTTAGGGCTTTTGTTGCACTTGAACTGCGAATACACACACGCATACACACACGCACATTACGCACAGCAACTCGGCGTAATGGTTTTTATACTGTACAAACCGTATTTTCTATCTCCTTACACTGCCCCTGACCCTAAACCTACCCATTACAGGAAACATTCTGCATTTTTACTTTCTCAAAAAAACATAATTTAGTATGTTTTTAAAGCTATTTGAAATATGAGGACATTTGAAATGCACTCATAAACCACATTTATAGTGTAATACCAGTGTAATACACACACACACACACACACACACACACACACACACACACACACACACACACACACACACACACACACACACACACACACACACACACACACACACACACACACACACACACACACACACAAACAAAGAAACTGACTGGGTTCCAGGAGTTTATGTGGTTGAAATTTGAAAAAAGTAACAAATCCTTCCCTCGAGTCAATTCGACCTCCTCTGGAATAAATAGAATGTGAGGAATGCTTCAATGTATGCTCTGTAAAAAAAAAAAATTAAGATCTACAATTGAAAAAAAAAATTGTGACTGATCACATCTTCATTTTTCAGTTGGCTGAATTGAATTTCTTTGAATTAAATTGCATCAATTCACAGAAATTCAATTTAGCCAACTCAAAAATTTAGATGTGGTCAGTCACTAGAAAATGTTCAATTGGAGACTTTCATTTTTTTTTTTTTTTTTTAAGTTGAAAGAATGTGAACAATACGTTTAAATTATATTATTTAGCTTTCTGGACAAAAAAAAAAAAAGTATAATTTTAGGACTTTAGTAAGGATTTGTTACAGGATGCAAAGGATGGACAATTGAACTGAATGTGCTCTTGAAGTATTTATTTATTTTTTAAAACCTGTTCTTGCACATAATATTATATTTTGTTATTATATTTGTATTATATTATATTTTGACTGTTTTAACACACTTAAGTATTAAAAACTGCACTTTGTAATTGTAAATGTAATGTCAAATTAAAAGTTCAGTTTTAAATCATGTTTCAGTTAGCTTTTTCATGTTTTATAGAAGTACATTTACTAACAAAACTAAATTACATCTAAAGTACTTGATTATAATTGAACTGTAGTGTGTTATTTAATATTAAATTTGAAGCGAATATATTTTAAATGTACTAAATTGCAACTTCATTATTATCCGTGTGTAATTACAAAAACATGACATACAAGTTTCAGCAGAAATTACATTGTATTTAAGTTTACCATAAATGCTTGTCAGTCCATTCGCAACTGTATTTAATTATAAAGTAACATATAAAGATGTACTTAAGTGGGTCGAAAAGCACTGTAATGTCAACAATAGGTGATACATCCCTTTAATTTTAATTAACATGTAATTAAATGTCCAAAAACATTACATTTAATTCACATATAAGTTTATTCTTTTAGAGTATATTATTTCATACATATAAGTATGTTAAAGTACCATCTTTTTCAACAAAGGATGGGAATCACTCAATACTCATGACTGATATTTATATCCGTATAATTATGGTAATGCATAATGTTTTTTCACATTTGGTAGCACCATGTTTTTTGGAACATGTATCATGTAATGTATCAAAGTACTTTCCACCACAGCAGCTTTTGTTTCCGCTGGGATGGGTCATCAACCGTGAGTGTCCTATAAAGGAGCCCAAAACACAGCGAAGACCTGGCTTACAGTCAACGGTACGGGACGTTTGGAGAGGGCCAGCTGGAGAGTGAAGAGGGGTGTTAGCAAATCACTGTTCTAAAATAGCTTTTTGCTTTAGGATATGTATTTATTCACACGCGCTGGGTAAATGGACCAATACACTTACAATTACACCTGGGGCATTTAAAATAGGTCTACTTTCGACTAAATATAAAAAATATGCGTTTTGGGACAGCATGGAATGATTGTGGTGTGATGCAGAGGTCAATCCAACATAAAAGATACACTTTTTCATTGTAAACCACATAAAGATCGCATCACTTACATGGTAAGCCAGTTTCCAGAGGTCAGCATGAAAAATATTACCCTTGACTTGTGTCTCTGGCCTCATCTATCATGGAAATGTATGTAGAAAGCAGTGGTATGAGAAAAGTCCTCTCTACATTTTTTTTTTACACACCCCTAGCTTCGAAGCGTCGATGCAAATGCCATTTCCTGCTTGAGTTTTTGCTTGACTGTCGTTTATCGGGCCGAAAGAGTCCATTGAGATGTAATCATGCAGCTTCAGCATCAGATATGCTCCTGCACCTTATCAGAGGGCCGGAAGAGAAAGAAGAATGGAGGAAAATCACTCCAGTCGCACATGGCAGGAATAAAAGTGAGTAATTTATGATTGTAATCAACGGCCACACTTCCACGGAGCCAGACGGAGAAACGGAGCGAGAGAGGGAGAACGAGCGATATAGAAATATGAACGAGCAAAAACCGAATAAATTGAGGAATGTAAAAAAAAATAACAGGATCATAAGGCGCAGGAAACGCAGAGGAAAATCTGACTGACAAAGCTTGAACTGATAAGTGAGATTGCCAAAAAATCTACTTTACAGAGTAACATCGAAATTCAACATCCCATCAATGATTCGTGCACTTTTTTTCAAAGCATTCTTTTATACTAAACTACATTTTTACATTTTCTTGAGAAAATGTGAGTGATGTTTAAACGAGTCGACTCAATAGAATGACTCGGTTTCCGAAAGAAAGACCTAATTTACATATCAATTGAATATGTCATATAGACTCGGTTGAGGAATCTGTTCACAAACCTTCTCACTGGGATTTCCAAAGCATATGAGACAGAGGTTTATTTAGGATGAACCAATTCACTTTAATAAATAAGTCTACCCAAAGCTATAAGGCCCTTTTTATACCTGGCATTAAAGGGCACCTATAATGCAAAATGCACTTTTACGGTGTTTGAACATAAATGTGTATTTGCAGTGTGTGTACACAAACACCCAATAATGATAAAAATCCACCCTGTGCTTATTTTTCTTTTCTTTTTTAATCCCCATAACTCATTTCAGAGTAAGTTCACACTGCACAGGCTGTTGACGTTTCAGCATAGATCGACCCGCTCTGAATGAGCTGTACACAGTCCGCCATTGTTTTGATGCCAGAGCAGGTGTAGACAAATTAGACAAAACAGGTAGTTTTTTTGGGTGAAAGAATGAACAGTCATCAGCCATCATCATTTACTCCCAGCATCTGAGCCGCTTATAGACAAGACTTTAATACACACTTCTTATACTGTTTTTTCCCCCCCAGCTCTTACATAGAAAATGGACGCTTCATCATTTGTGTGAAGTACAGTAAACTTCATAAAACTCATCAGTAGAGTTTTGGCCATCACATGGGGTCCTCAAAAACAGGCTTGTAATAGTTGATAAAAGCAAGATGATAAATAAGTTATAACCGTAATTAAACTAAACTATATCTGTTCTATCTCCATTCAGCATTTATTTTCTGGCTCTAGGCATTATAGTCTGAGAGTTTTTGTTCTGACATTTTCATTCAGTGAGATGAGACTGTCCTTACACTGGAGCATGAGCTTGTGAAGCCCCGCCCTGCTCTAGAAAGGGGGCTGGAGGCATCAACTAATTTGCATTTAAATGGACACACACAAAAATATGTGTTTTGCTCACCCCCACCTCACCTCCAAATCTGAGTCGTTCTTTCTTTTGTCACTTCTCATTTAATCATATCTGTTCTCTGGAAAGAGAATAGACCCTCCCCTCTAAGAAATCAGAACAGAAGTGGTTGAAAGTGGACATAAGAGATGGATTAAAACACCAGGTGTAAACAGGAATGCGTTTTCCTTGTGTACGTGTGATCCGAACCACCAAAACACATCTTAAAACCAGGCGTATAGGGCCTGAGAGAGATTACAAACATTTCAGACAAACAATAAAATACAAAAATTGCATCGGTTCTTCCAACAATACATATGAATAAAAAGACTTTCTAATGTTACATATGAGAGATAGAGAAGACAATTAGGATAAACCGATTCTCTGAACTTTGAACATTTATTACCACTATCATCACCTTTCAAAATCATTACACTTTCTTCTCTGGTAAATACGTCTTGATTAATGTAGCTAGACCTTTAAAGATTGCAGATCGGAAATGCCTCAAATGATGTTGAAGTGACTTCAAATGTTAAATGAGGCAGAAATACAAATTAGCCTGCAAATGCACAGTGCTGCTTATTAATGGACACATTGACTTCTGATATTCACATAGTCCTTAGAGAAGAGCTGAGTACAGCAGACAGCAATGACAGACACATACTTGATAAAACTGACATATGTGCATCATTAAATAAGGATAACAGAGGAATGACTGGAAGAAGTATATTCTGTTGGAAGCAGTGTTGAATGATACTAAAGTTATTGACTTTTTTGGATAATGTATGTAAAGGTTGCATGTGCTGTAGCATTTCTTTTTTTTAGTTCTTTTATTTTGTTTTTATTTAAGCATGCAGTCAAATATTTATTTTCTAAATGCACATGTTTTTATTTCATGCGATTTATTTTATTCCAATAAAAAAATCTCCTACATAAGCTTAAAAAAATTTACAATTTTTTCTTTGTCTGAAACAACTTTGCTTTTGTGCTTCAATTGCGATTTAGCCATATTTTTTTTAGCAAACATCCTTCATTTTGAGCATTTTTCACATACAGTCAAAACGGTCCCTGTTAAAACAAATTGGTGAAAACGATTAAAAACGTTGTATTCTTCTGCCAGGCCTGTAGATGGTGATGCCACGTTGTAAAGAAACACTACACGCCTATAGACTGAGCATGTGACGTAATACACATGCACATCACTGTTTTCACAAATCCGCTTTTGTGTAGTTTACAAAAAGTTAGTAATGTTTACATTTTTTAAAACTTTTCTTTTTCAGGCCCCCAAAATGGCATTGTCATGTAAATGAAGGCCCAAATGCATAAAACGTTTTAAAAGTAAAAACAGTGTTGTGTAAACACCCCCTCGAATAACCTTTAAAAAAAAAAATTAAATCTCTGAAGAACTTAATTTGCAACAAAGATGTAAGAAACCACATATTCCTTCTATGATTCACAATGTAAACATTTTATGAACTTTTGTCACAGCTCCCACTGTAAACATTTATATTTCATCCTCATGTCTGTTTTCTACCAATATGAGGGTTCTGCTTTATCTTCACAAACACAGAGTTACAAACACACTTGCCCATCTACTGAGCTGCGCACAGTCAGCCATCCTAATAAATTAATCAGCCAGGTTAAATTAAACTAGCTTTCACTTCCAATCAAATCTTCTTTCAGGTAGAGGACATGTGAAGCCTTTTGATGCGAAGAAATGGAAATGAATCCCTGCACTCTTCTTTAGATGTTCACATATTTGCCGTCTTCACAGCCACAGCCAAACGTTCAAAACAGGAATGACAGTAAAGGCAACCATTATGGCATCTGATGACATATTGGGGTAAATGTCATGTTATACTCAATGTTATTGATCTGAACCGCAGCTGAAATCCACAAGTTCAGTGATAAGTAAAATGTGAGATGCCATGTGGCAGGGTTTGCATGCCAACTTGTCTCAAACCAAATCAGCATCTTGTTTTTTCTAAATTAATTTTGTCACATACTGACAGTTCTCCAGTGGCTTGGAAGGTCATTCCTGTAACAAATGATCCAGCAGTGACAGGATTCAACTGTATCATTGCAAAAAAAAGGATTTTCCGAAGGTGTTCTTAAAACAGAGATAAGCCTACTGGAGTATGTTTTACAAAAAAATACAGACACCATTTTTATTAAGTGGCCTTAACTACAATGTATAAAAAATGTATTTAATAATTTGATACAATGCAATTCGTTTTACATACATGTTTTACATTGTACATACATTTTTAAAATTAGCTGCATGTGATTACGTCTGTAATTAATTTATTTATACATTTATAATTACACAGTTGACCCTTCCCTTACATCTAGCCCTACCCTTAAACTAACCCACACCGCCACACCTGACCCTAACTTTACCCTTAATCTGACCCACACAACAACACCTGACCCTAACTTTACCCTTAAACTGACCCACACCACCACACCTGACCCTAACTTTACCCTTAAACTGACCCACACCACCACACCTGTCCCTAACTTTACCCTTAAACTGACCCACACCACCACACCTGACCCTAACTTTACCCTTAAACTGACCCACACCTCCACACCTGACCCTAACTTTACCCTTAATCTGACCCACACAACAACACCTGACCCTAACTTTACCCTTAAACTGACCCACACCACCACACCTGACCCTAAGTTTACCCTTAAACTGACCCACACCACCACACCTGACCCTAACTTTACCCTTAATCTGACCCACACAACAACACCTGACCCTAACTTTACCCTTAAACTGACCCACACCACCACACCTGACCCTAACTTTACCCTTAAACTGACCCACACCACCACACCTGACCCTAACTTTACCCTTAAACTAACCCACACCACCACACCTGACCCTAACTTTACCCTTAAACTGACCCACACCACCACACCTGACCCTAACTTTACCCTTAAACTGACCCACACCACCACACCTGACCCTAACTTTACCCTTAAACTGACCCACACCACCACACCTGACCCTAACTTTACCCTTAAACTGGCCCACACCACCACACCTGTCCCTAACTTTACCCTTAAACTGACCCACACCACCACACCTGACCCTAACTTTACCCTTAAACTGACCCACACCACCACACCTGACCCTAACTTTACCCTTAAACTGACCCACACCACCACACCTGACCCTAACTTTACCCTTAAACTGACCCATACCACCACACCTGACCCTAACTTTACCCTTAAAGGAACACGCCAACTTTTTGGGACTTTGGCTTATTAAGTGTATCCCTAAGAGTTAGATAAGTCCATATATATCATTCTCATCTCCGTGCTTTCCATAACTCAGTCTGACACACACTCCTGCTAGCCTAGCTTAGCACAAAGACTGGAGCTATATGGCTTCAGCTAGCCTACTGTTCAATAAGTGACAAAATAACGCCAGCATTTTCCTATTTACATGTTGCGATGTGTATAGTCACAGCGTGTACAAATAACAAGGTTACATGAGACACAGCCATCTTATAAACATATATATACTGTGGACTATATTCTCCGAAGGCGCAGCACTGCTCCACTTCTGCGGAGAGCGGGGTGACTTGCTTGCAGCACCTGAGAAGCCCTGCGGTGAGAAGCAGAGAGTTCGCTCAGAGTTGGAGTAGATGCTAGATAGTTTACAATCACGGTTGTTCGCTGTATTGTGAAGGCCCGCGACAATAAACAGGGGAGAACAGGTAATACAATGATATTCCATATAATTCCAACCCAAAACGCTGACCTGATGAATCAATGGCTACTTGCTCTGGATTTAGATCCAAATACACCTGTAGCCATCATCAAGTGCTATCGGGTTTGCTATGAACATTTCACAGAGGACGACTATTTTGAAAAAAATGGAATTGGCCACACGGACAATGAAACGTGTGCTGAAGGATACGGCCATCCCATCGATAATACAGACGGGACAAAGCAGATCACCCGCGGCTAGTAAGTGTTCCGTTGTGTTTTTTAGATGCTTAAGTTAGCCTAATATAACAGAGCCGTTAGCTAGATTTAATAACGCTTATGACACTGTTACATGAATAGGGTGGTCACGACTGTATTGGACTTTTTCCCGTGCTCCATGTATCCCCTGTAATGTTTTATATAAGTATTGTAATGTTAGTATTGTGTTCTCATGAACGCGTTCTGTCACAGTAACAAATGAGTGGTGCTAGAGGTAATTCTCTGGACTGTAGCATTCTTGCTAATGACTTGGAGGGGGGATTGGCAGTTTTAATTCAGGCAGTTCCATTTTTGTCTGTGGGTTCATTGTCCAAAAAAAAATTTGTTTTTTAATTAATTTATTATTATAAAAAAATCACTTACTTGGTGGACCGCTGTCCATTAAGTTCACTTGGTATGGGGCGTTTCTTCCAGTTGATTTTGTCACAACGGGAGAAACAACTGCTGGGTGTATTAAGGACATTTCCACACATATTGTGTTCGTTCTGATTCTCCCCTCGACCTCAGTCTGATCGGCGTTTTGTCTATTTGCTTCCAAAGTTTGTAACTCCTCGTCTGTGTAATCTGGCTCAAAAAGATATGGTTCCGGGTTTTGGTTTGATGCCAAGTAAAAATCCTCTGACAATTCCTCAAAATCAGCCATGATCAACAGTCACGTTCATCACTAGCTACCTAGTCGCTGGTTTTGTTTACGGAAGAAACACTGCGGGGCTTCTCAGGTGCTGCGAGCAAATCACTCCGCACTCCGCAGAAGTGGAGCAGTGCTGCGCCTTCGGAGAATATAGTCCACAGTATGTATATGTTTATAAGATGGCTGTGTCTCATGTAACCTTGTTATTTGTACACGCTTTGACTATACACATCGCATCATGTAAATAGGAAAATGTTGGCGTTATTTTGTCACTTATTGAACAGTAGGCTAGCTGAAGCCATATAGCTCCAGTCTTTGTGCTAAGCTAGGCTAGCAGGAGTGTGTGTCAGACTGAGTTATGGAAAGCACGGAGATGAGAATGATATATATGGACTTATCTAACTCTTAGGGATACACTTAATAAGCCAAAGTCCCAAAAAGTTGGCGTGTTCCTTTAAACTGACCCACACCACCACACCTGACCCTAACTTTACCCTTTAACTGACCCACACCACCACACCTGACCCTAACTTTACCCTTAAACTGTCCCACACCACCTCACCTAACTTATGACATCCTCACATTCTGACTTGACCTGAAGGAAGAATAGAGCCTTTGAAATACTGTCCATTTAGAGCCAAAAATATAGTGTTTTAAAAAAATATATCTAAATAACAAGAACTTATTATTGCGTAAAACAAATGCAACATATTGAGATGAAACACCACAATTCTTCTTCCAGCGCATGTTAGAAGTCTTGTAGGACTGCGTTTGGAGATGATCTACTGGGAATCCCTGACGCACGGAGGACTCATAAATGACATTAAAACAAGGCGCTGCTTGTAATGGTATGATGCATCCCAATGTGCTTACTGATTAATAAACGTTCCCCGGGTCCCATTTCACAGATATACAACCCCGTCAACAGTTCCCCCATTGCTGTCGTAAGTAGTTTTCTGGACAAATGCTTTTCAGCTTCAGTGAGTTTCTCTTGTTTTTTCTCTCGTAGTTTTTATGTACCTTTGTTATGTGCCTTCTGCCTTCATGTCTTTGCCTGATTACCTGTCTCAAAGGCCGTAGATGAACATAAATCAAACCTCTTACAGGGATTTTTCATAAATTTCTCCATTTAGCAAGAGGTATGTATATGATCAGTGGCCCATGATAAAGGACTACTGTAAAGTCTCTTCATTTTATCATCAAAAGCAGTCAGTGCTTTATATACCACCGATCAAAAGTTAGGGGCTAGTAAGATTTTTGGAATATTTTTGAGTCTCTTATGTTGACCAAGGCTCCATGTTATTTGATCAAAAATACAGTAAAAAGAGTAATATTGTGAAATTGTATTGCAATTTAAAATGTTTTCTATTGTAATATTGCAACAGTACTCAGTCTTTAATGTCACATGATCCTTCAGGAATCATTGTTGTATGCTGATAATTATCAATGTTGAAAACATTTGTGCTGTTTTATATTTAGTTTTTACTGTCACTTTTGATCAAATTAAAACATCCTTGCTGAATAAATGTATATATATAAGAGAAAAACGTTTACCGGTCTGCCGTGGAACGGTATCTATCAAAAGTTGTCCATGGTAGGCACATGTGTGAACCGGTGACAGGGTCATGGGCGGCCAAGGCTCATTGATGCACGTGGGGAGCGAAGGCTGGCCTGTGTGGTCCGATCAAACAGACGAGCTACTGGAGCTCAAATTGGTCAAGAAGTTAATACTGCTTCTGATAGAAAACACACTGTATCTCAGTTTGCACGTAAGCATCAGAACTGGACCATGGGCAATGGAAGAAGGTGGCCTGGTCTGATGAATCACGTGGATGGCCAGGTGCATGTGTGTCGCTTACCTGAGGAACACATGGCACCAGGATGCATTATGGGAAGAATGCGAGCCGGTGGAGGCAGTGTGATGCTTTGGGCAATGTTCTGCTGGGAAACCTTGAGTCCTCCATCCATGTGGATGTTACTTTGACACCCTCCACCTACCTAAGCATTGTTGCAGGCCATGTACACTCTTTCATGGAAACTGTATTCCCTGGTGGCTGTGGTCTCTTTTAGCAGGATAATGCCCTACCATAGAATCTATGGTTCAAGAATGGTTTGAGGAGCACAATAACAAATTTGAGGTGATTTGGTCTCAAAATTCTCCAGATCTCAGTCCAATCGAGCATCTGTGAGATGTGCTGAACAAACAAGTCCGAACCATGGAGGTCCCACCTCGCAACTTAAAGGACTTAAATGATCTGCTGCTAAAATCTTTGTGCCAGATACCACAGCTCTCCTTCAGGGTTCTAGTGGAGTCTATGCTTCGACAGGGTCAGGGCTGTTTGGCAGCAAAAGGCAAACCAACACATTATTAGGTCATAATGTTAAGCCTGATTTTATATATATATATATACATACTTACTCACACACATACAATATTACTATACCACACAGCAAGAAATAACTACAAGAATTTTAAATTTAAGGTTTACATTTTAGATTTTATTTCAGGAAATTCAGGAAATTATTTGAACATTCAAAATCCCTATTCAAAATGTGCTTTCACACGCAAAGACATTAATCAATGCCCCTTCACTATAGTCTCATATCTACTTATACTTGTGCTTTGTTTATATTCATAATTCACTGTCTTATCCAGTGCTATTAGCTGCCGGTTGACCTTTGTACAAAATCTATGTTTCAGCCGGTCACCCTATTTGTCCCCTCACTACACTCCAGTGGGAAAGATAATTAGGGTTGAAATGAAGTGTGTGTGTGTGTGTGTGTGTGTGTGTGTGTGTGTGTGTGTGTGTGTGTGTGTGTGTGTGTGTGTGTGTGTGTGCGTGTGTGCGCGCTAAAGGGATCTTCTCTGTGTAAATGCTCTGGTCAGTCCTCACGCTCAATTTCTTATTTACTACATTCATGTGCATCTAATGTAAAGTCAATGCATCAATGTGAGGGGAAGTTAGAGCCCTACTAAAGATAATGAGAATCTACTTAACGATGTTCCTGCTTTTCTTTATTACCGAAGGAGAACTGTGGATGTCAGATAGGAGGCAGCAAACAGTGCATTCGACCTGAACAGGTTATCTGATCAAACTTATACTCAGTACAATAATGTGCAATTCAGCAATTCTGAGGCAAAACAAAAAATGTATGCCCTATTTTTACTATTATTCTGCCATATATCTCAGGATGAATGGTTAATTTTTGATGTTCTGTAAATAATAAATTGCAAGACTGTGATCAATGAGCTGTGTATTTTCAACATTCACTTGAAACATTCTCGTCTTTTCTATTTAAAATCCTAAGCATTAAACACTGAGGTTTTCTCTATATGTATGGTGTTGGAACACAATATATTTTCCTTTCACAAGATTGACGTGCTAGTGGCAACATTTCCCTCCGCCATCTGGTAAGTAAGCGAGCACAGATGGTTCACCTCCAGATTGGGAGTATGTTTTGATACTCTCCCACCCCGTAAAGCACAACTAAGTGACAATGAATATTGATCAGTAAAAAATGGAGCAAATGAGTAGGAACATTCACTTATGCTGCTGAAATCAATTCCTGCTTATGCTTATGAGAATGGGTACAGATATACTAAGCCAGTGGGAACTGTTGTGGTTCAGTGAAAAGGAAAATCTTATTTTGACTGGATGTGTATAGAGATAAATCAATAAAATGACCCTAGGCCTATGTCACTAACACACGTGATTCTGAACATGACATTTTTAGGGCCCCTGAAGCCAGGTGACATAAGACAAGCTATTCTCTGCAATCAATTTCCATCGTGTAATATTGGGTTATTTTGTCCTGTAAGACTCAAGGCTCACAAAATCAATTATGCGTGGTTTACGTTAGCCTGAGAGCAAGTACATTTTATGTGCGCAATGAATATGCCGATAGTGATTCCAAAGTTTATGTTATTTTTACTGTTATAATTTATAATTGGACCCAGTAATGTGAGGTATATCGAGAAGAGAAGGGTGCCTAGCACTGAGCCCTGAGGCACGCCAAGTTAATTTCTTAATTGTATTTTTTTTACAAAGATAAGTTAAATATAATAATAACTAAGAAGTTATGAACAAAAACACTTAAACAGTAGGATATAACATGCCGTTGTACTGGCTGTGGTGGCCTTCACACTGTAAACCCTAAAGCTCAAAATAATGAACTGGTTTGAGTAGAGCCAATTCAAATTAAACAAATTAGTTCAATCAAATTAACATTTTAGATCTTTCTTTTGAGTTCACAAAACTGACATTATTTGAAACAATCTGAATTGTTTCAGTGTTTTGTGAATTTGTTTCTTTTAATTTAGACAAACTTAAATGTATCTGAAACTGGGCTGGGATTTCGATTTCCCAGCATGCTTTGCCATGGCACTCAAAAGTAAATGCTAAAATTAAGTGTTATATAAAATATTTTGTGCAAGATTATTGTTAAGTGGGAAATTATGTCTTTTTTTTTTTTTTGTAGGGTTACCATCATGGTGACGAGTGGAGCATGAGCTTAGTTTGAGAACAGAAACACTGTCAACAATTATATGGTCATGTTGTGACAACATGTTTTAACATTGCTTTAGCCTCTCAAAATAAGTTAAGCAATTTCAACTTTTTTATAAGTTATAGAAACTTCAACTCAGTTTAATGCAATTTAAGTTGGAATTACACTTAACCCTAACGCTCAAAATAATTTGTTTGAGTAGGGCCAACTCAAATTAAACAAATTATTTCAATCAAATGAACTTTTTACGAGTTATCGAAACTAACACATTTTAAGTCATCTGAAGTGTTTTATTGTTTTGAGTTTTATGAACTTGTTTCTTTTAATTTACATGGACTTAAATTTAACCGAAACTAGGCTGTGATTTTTCGATCTGCTTGGTTACAAACAATATTCTAAATATATTCTTTTGTGTTCAGCAGAACAAAGAAATTCATACAAATTTGGAACAACTTCAGAGTGAGTAAATGATGACTTGATGACTTGAAATGATGATTTTTGGGTGAACTATCCCTTTAAATCTAGACAAGTTTCCCTACTACTAAACATTTTCGATTACTTGATATTTTTAAGTTAAATGTATGAATTAGCGTACTCAAATATTTCAAGTTCAGAACGATTCAAATGTATGTTTACAAAATAAAAATCTGCACGTAAATATTTTAACTAAAAAAAATGAGGCAACTGATTGCCTCCATTTTTTTAGTTTTGCCAATTATTTGAGTTTACATTGTACATAAACATCTAAGTTGATTGTACTTAAACATTAAAGGCAGCTACGATTTATATATTGTTACTCATTCAGCAAGTGCTATGCTATGCTAATGCCATCAAAGCATTGTGCCACCAGTGTCATCATTTAGCAAGTTAGCATTTATTGAATTAGCTAGTTAAAGCTAGCCAAGTTTCCACTACTAGAGAACTAATAGAGAATTTTAATGTATGGATTGGCTTACTGAAATATTTCAAGTTAAGAGCAATTAAAATACTTAATGCGTACTTAAACTTTACATTTCTTAACTCTGTAACTAATAGAGTTACACTTATCTCTGTAACTGATTACCACAATTGTTTGGAGTTTTGCCAACATATGTGTGTTTACAGTGCAGTACAGTCAAATAACACAAAAAAGTGTTTCAGCACATTTACTCTCTCCATCTTTACAAATGAAATGTCTGTTCCATTCTAAAACACTTTTCCTAAAGTATAATATACTTATAGAGCACTGAACCACATTTTAAATCTTGCGTTTCCGCCAGATTTGCCCTTCCTCGTATAGATTAAGTGTTATTTTCCATCAGCACTTCTCTTTGAACCCCTATAAAGACCTTGCCATCTGTCAGTGTCATGTTGCCGACAAAGTGGCCACATTTAATTGAAAAACAATGAGAGGGCAAACAGGAGGGTCAGAGCAATATTCACCGCTGCTTTCCAGGTCACCCCTCATTTCCTAGCACTGTGTCCTGGCATTCAGAATTAGCCGCAGCGATGTCAGGGCACATTGTGTTCAGTCAAATGTCCTGCCCTGGACTTTATCGCTGAGGTGAGGGGACAGATATCTCAACGGCCCTTATCCTGCAAGCCCAAAGGTAATCAATGTTGAAGGGAATATTCCTGCATGATGTGATCGCTGCAGACGTGGCGGTCTATCTGGTGGGCGCGCCGTGACTGGATGAATGTATTTTGTGGCATGATGGGCACTGGCATTTCAAGAAAAGCCCTGGATGTTTTTATTTATATATTTATTTATGTTTGCTGTCATTTCAAATATCATCACCATGGATGTCAAAAAGATTGTGAAAACTGCAAAGACATTGTAATTTCTGGAGATGCTTTTTGGAACAAAATCAGGTTATCAAACATTGACATTTTTATCAAACTGAGCTGTGAATTATACTTTTTAGAAAGTGTTCTGTCGAAAGAAAATGCCTAGCGGTTTGGATGACATTGTGCCGGAAAGCCAGCTAACAAAGAGTCAGTGATGCCCAATAGGCCTCATATCTTCACTCAGTGGCATCTTCAGTTCCAACACCCACAGGAACCTGACTGTAACTTTGCATTGGCATTGCATCAGTCAACCTCCATGGGTCGTTATCAGGAAGCAGTGCCAATTATGGGTCATTGAAACATTTGAAGGCTTCTTTTTAATGGCTATAGTTCTTAAATTTTTACTCAAAATCCTAAACATGTCCTTTCAGCCTTCCTCAAGTCTAACCCTAAGTACTACAGTTTAACCCCATTACAGTATAATTACAGTTCTTCCCATATGAGTAAAATACTGTCACTGCACATTCAAAACATTTTTAAGAATGACCAATGGCTTGGTAAATTTCATCACACTTCAGGATTTGGTCAATGTTCTTGTAGATTGCTATGATTTTATGCAACAAAAAGGACATATGCGCTCAGAAAAGGAGGAATATCCGGTGCATAGCAAAAAAAAGTTGTCAGCTAAATAGCAGAAGTTGTCCACACACTGAGTAACATACAATTAGTCTATTAAAATATGTCGGAAGAAACTGAAAAAGCATGTGCTGAAACATCTGCTATTTGGTCTGGTTTTAGCACTTTTTTGCTTGGAAAATGTTACATTAAAGACATGTGTTAATAGACCTTGCTTTGGACTAATTGTATGTAACCGATTTGACCTAATATGTGTAACCCAACTGTTGGGTTAAAACAATATTCCCATTTTATTCCCATAATAAAGATGAGACCAAGTTTATAAGACCAAGATGTACTTGAGATCAATTAGTAAATAAAACGTATTAAAAATTATTGTAATTGTTTCCAAAGAAAATACTGTTTCAGTCTTTCTACATCAAAATGTCATGTTTAATTCAGTGTGTTATAATAATAATAATAATAATAATAATAATAATAATAATAATAATAATAATAATAATAATAATAATTAAAAAAAAAAGATTATTTGGTGAAATAAATACTACATAAAAACCACGGAACCTACATGACCAATCACGGAAAGAAGGGACACAAGTCGGTTCTGGGGCATTTTGAGTTATCCACAGATTCTGAAAGTCTCCAAGCTTTCCAACGATGTGTAACACATGGAAATCTGATAATATTTGGAGAAGTTGTGGCCATTTGACTGTAGGCATTTAGAAAAGTTTCTCACCTGTTCTCCCCTGCTGGGAGTGACAATAGGGCTCATTTACATCTCATTTAGATAAGAAATACATATATGCAAGTTGCATGGTTGCAAAATGCATATTAACGACAGACTCAACGGTAAAAATCGGACTGCATACTATTAATATTAAAGGCAGATGCTAACATTACCATCTAAAAGCCAATTATAGTAATAGGGTTTTTGGAAAGTGATAACAATTACAATTAAAATTAATAACAATAGATAGGAAGGTCTAAACATGAGATAATGTGTATGTGTATTTAGAATGAACACAAAACGACAAACTTTGGTGTTTATGGAAACTCACCCCATAAGACACATAAAAGTATTCTTGCAGATCTCGTTGCCTCCAATTAAATAGAAGTCATTCGGGCACACTTTCTGTTTGCCGGGGTCTTCTTTGTAGATGTACTGTCTGTTTGACAGGGAGAAAGACAGAAATGGGTTAAATCCGTAACCATGGCTATAGCGTAGGGGTAAGGCACATGTCCTCAAGATTTGACGCAAATTGATCAGAGGTTCGAATCTGCCTTTTGCCACACTTTTAACACACAATTTCCACCTGAACAAGTGCATTATATTAGTACTCAATAGCTTGTAGAGATTAAAGCGTACATAATTCTATTATGTTGTCTACACAATATCTACTGTATTATTTACTTAGATATTCAGGTTAAGCGCACACTTTAAATGCATGGCTTAAAGGTGCACTGTGCACGTTTTAGCGGCATCTAGTGGTGAGGTTGCGAGTTTCAACCAACCACCGCTCACCACTCCCATTCGAGGGTACAAAGATGTCGCCGTCTGAGACAGCATATAGTGTAGCTAGCGCTCTTGTCCGTTAAGGGCTACTGTATAAAAATGATGCCGCAAAATAGTGACTTCATTGTAAGTGACCCGCAGTGTATGGAGATATAAATGGCTTATAATAAAAACATAATGGTTCATTATGTAAGGTCTTAATACACCAGTGAAAATATGTATATTATTATATTGCATGTCTGTCAATAGATCCTCATAAATATCAGACACGGCACCTTTAATTCAGTGTTATATTGTTTAAGTAAAATGCACTTAAAAGTTTTGACTGCTTTCTACTTAGTTTTAATTAACTTAGCAATACTCAAGTAGTTTCAAGTTGAATCAGTCAAACTTTTTTTTTTTAACAGGCCAATCAACAATGACTCATGTTTCTTTGTTAATTGTACTTAACTTAGTTAAGTAGATTTGACTTGATTCCATATGTAAGAGCTACTTAAAAAATCTGCATGCAAAAACAAAAATATATTGTGACCATGGACCACAAAACCACAAAAAAAAGGTTTAAATTTTTGCAATTGAGATTAATACATAATCTGAAAGCTGAATAAACAGCTTTATTTATAATTTATCTCCATTGTTAGGAAAGGACAATATTTGACTGAGATAAAACTATTTGAAAATCTGTAATCTGAGGGTGAAAAAAAAAAAAAAAAATCTACATATTGAGAAAATCGCATTTAAATTTGTCCAAATGAAGCCCTTGGAAATATATTATTATTATTATTATTATTATTATTATTATTATTATTATTATTATTATTATGTATTTTTTTATTTTTATAATATATATTCATGGTAGGAAATTTACTTTTAAGGAAATTGTTGCTTAATAGCCTAATGATTTTTGGCATAAAAGAAAATAAATAAATATATATATATATATATATATATATATATATATATATATATATATATATATATATATATATATATATATATATATATATATATATATATATATATATATATATATATATATATATATTAAGCACAACAAAATCTTCAAATTATTGGACTAAATTCAGTATACTGTTAATTATATCAGTAGGAAGTCATGAGGTCACACAATAGCTCTTCACTCAAGCTCTTCACCCCTCTAGACAGAAAGAGACAAAAACGAGACAGAAAAAGATGTTGTTCACTAACTTGCTGCATGGGCAATACAGCCGACTGTTGATTTCCATGCTGAAATATTCAAATATTAAAAAGACAGCGAGAAACAGGCGGATGGAAAGATCCACAGGCTCAGCAGAACGTGCCGGCCGGACTCTCTCTTTCAGGCTTGACTGAGCGCTCAGCAGACCCCAGTGACCTGCGGTTCAATGTACCTGTGTACGGCCCCACATAAAACAACAGCCTGGATCTCTCAGGGCACAAATCTGACAATACACCACATCTAACATCATAACAGCCAGTGTGTAGTGACAGAAGTGACACTATCTGCTCTAACAAGACCTTCATATCCTGCATGCAGAAGCTCATCGGCAGATATGCACACGCTGCACATTTACATGGGATTACCTGAAGCATATCATAGCATACTTTTTCCATATGAGACCAGGCTTCCTGTGACATATGGACTGCTTGGTCTGGGATCTGGATATGCTATTAAAAGCTTAATGATTACTACTAAAATCCAATCATAAGACGTAATGAACCTATTATTTTATGTGGGGAGTTGTAAATAGGTGTGACTCCACAAAGAAATCCATCACGGAGACCCGCCGAGCAACTCGCAGAAGGCATATCATATTTAATAAGCAAATCAATAACATTCATTATGGACAGATCATCCCCATGAACAACAATATAACAGGATCGCATTTCCAGCACCGCGGCCTGCATTAAAGATAATGCAATTTACTGCAGTGTCAAAGAGCAAAGCTCTGGAAATGAGAGATTTTACCATAAACACATTTTTTCTCTGTATTTGAAGGTTTAATATTTTCGAGCCCATTTTGCAGTTCAAACAAGACTAGCACTTTATGAAAATAAACTCTCTTCAAATACACATTACTTTTCACGTTTTCAACCATTTATTTCACATTTCCACTAACAATATCAGCGCCTGAGGATTCTGTGATTTATCTGAACCAACAAGTGTTATTCCATCATGTCTCAAATTCATATACTCTAATTCACATTTGGATCATTTCTGGAAAATGGAAGTTAATATGTATCATAAGTACCCACTTTTCACACTTTTTGTGTAACTATTAAAATTATATTTATTAAATTACATTAATTGCAAATATCATAATGCAATATTCTGTTCACATTATAGTATTTACCTTGTCTCAAATTTAATATCCTCATGACTCACTGATAACTTTTGCACAAAAAATATTGAATAATATTTTTATTTTATTTTAACTAAACATCTGGTTCAGGGACAAAACGTTGACATTTTTAGTCTGTAAAACACACACACACACACACACACACACACACACACACACACACACACACACACACACACACACACACGCACGCACGCACGCACGCACGCACGCACGCACGCACGCACACACACACACACACACATGGACATAAAAGTGGCTGTTGTTAAAGAAACAGAAGTGCTAACAAATAGGAAGGTGGTCACTAGAGGGCATATTTTCCACATTTGCAATAAAACTTTTGGTTTCCAATTAGAATAAATGCTTCCGCAGAAAGTTGTCTTAATATAGAAATGTCTTCTTTTTTTTTTTTTTTTTGTCAAAGTAAAGAACCCCTACTATCATAAACTTTTGCGTTCAGTTGAGCCTGAGATTCCCAAGATCATGTCTAAAAATAGCTTGCGCTAGCTCATAAAGCATGTGTCCTTTTGACAGATGGATATTAAAACCATCCATGCTTTATGTAATGCCACATTAAGCATCTCTCATCACCCACAATGAAAGGATCTCCACATGTACTGCTCCAGCTTATAATTACTATTAGAATTATCCGTCTACCCCTCATCAGGTTCCAGACAACCTGTGGTTAGTCTGTACACTTTAGTGAAGAGAAACCGTGAAGGGTTCAATTACTCCTGAGTGCATTCTCTCTGCACTCGGACTGGTAATGTGCTCCAAAGCCAGGATGATTGGATTATTCTGCCTTTCTAGATGCACACAGATGCCGATCACTGTTTTTTTTATTATTATTTTATTTTATGACAGGCTTTAGGACACAAGTGCAGTCATGGATCACATATCTGGCAGTCATGAACTTGAGAGAGAGCAAGTGTGTCGATTTAATTTGAGCTTGGTTTTCTAGAGTTACACTGGCCTCAGTTGTCCAGTAGTTCTTAACTGGTTTGTGTTCAGGACACTAATTTTTTATTTTATTTTACGCTGCACATCACATGGAAACAAGAGCACTAAACGTTTGTACTCATTATGTTTTAATTGAACTATTTAATTGTAATTAATTTAAATGTAATATTTAAATGTGTCAAAAGCTGCTCTAATTCATCCCAAAGTTGTTCTATTGGGTTGAGGTCAGGACTCTGTGCAGGCCAGTCAAGTTTTCCACACCAAACTCGCTCATCCATGTCTTTATGGACTGATGCTTTTGTGCGTAGTCATGTTTGAAAAGGAAGGGACCATCCCCACACTGTTCCCACAAACTTGGGTGCATGGAATTGTCAAAAATGTCTTGGTATGCTGAAGCATTAAGAGTTCCTTTCAATGGAACTAAGGGGCCAAGCCCAACCCCTAAAAGACAACCCCCACATCATAACCCCCCCCTTCACCAAACTTTACACTTGGCACAATGCAGTCAGGCAAGTATCGTTCTCCCGGCAACCGCCAAACCCAGACTCGTCCATCGGATTGCCAGACAGAAGCGTGATTCCAGAGACACATCTCACCTGCTCTAGAGTCCAGTGGCGGCATGCTTTACATCACTGCATCTACACTTTGCACACTTTGGATAAAGCTGCTCGGTCATGAAAAACCATTTCATGAAGCTCTCTACAGACTGTTCTTGAGCTAATCTGAAGGCCACATGAAATTAGGAGGTCTGTAGCTATTGACTCTCTCACTGTGCACCTCAGCATGCGCTGACCCTGCTCTGTGGCCTACCACTTCGTTGGCTGAGTTGCTGTTGTTCCCATTTGCTTTCACTCTGTAATAAAAACACTAACAGCTGACCATGGAATATTTTGTAGTGAAGAAATTTCACGAAATGACTTATTGCACAGTTAGCGACCTATCACGGTATCACGCTTGAGTTCACTGAGCTCCTGAGAGCGACCCTTTCTATCACTAATGTGTGTAGAAGCTTCTGCATGCCTAGTGCTTAATTTATACACCTGTGGTACATTGTAAAGCATTATCTGTGTCTATTGTGTTATTTCATTATGGTTGTTTCATTATGCTTGAAGTTATTCTATAAAGCTACAGTAACGTCTTCAGCTAGTCAGCTTGAGATCCTTTCAATCTAAACTGTTTATATCTCAATGTTTTATAATAACCATAACCCTTATAGCACAACCAAAACAATGTTCTTCTGCAAAATACATGCATTTTTTTTTTCTCCAAGAGGGCTAAAATATATAATCCTGAATAAAAATAATAATTTAAAACAAAAAAATATTTTTTTTTCACACTTGCAGCAAGGTATTATTTCACCTTGCATAGTTTTTTGTTTTTTAAACCTTTCAAAGGTTGAATTGAAAAATGTGCTTGAAAAATGTTCTTCAGAATTTCTCATTATTTGGCATGTCCTCCCTTTGGTTTAAATTAATAATTGCCCCTCAATATCATGATAAATTTTACTATTTAATACACTGATATTCCACATAAATTCATGCTATTTGTTTTGTAATAAAATCAAAGATTTTTTAGGAAAAAAAAGTATGAACGTAGCTCTAACCCCCCACCCCTAAACCCTCAAAAAGGTGAAAACAGATTGCATGAAAATATACAAATGAGATCTTTGTACTGTATTCATACAAATTCTTCAAAACATGAAAAAGATATGAACTGCCATTATTGTGCTGATAGTTGTGTTGAAGTTTAAATCTTATTAGCATTACTATCAATTAAATCCTAAAATCTGACTACTGTAAGGGTAGAAAACTGTACATTTCTAGTCTATAACCACCCACTGCAACTTATACCAACAACGGAAATAAGCGCAGTTACAACAGCAAAATATGTGGGAGAGCGTTGCTTTAATGTGACTATATTGTATTGCAATAAGTAGCACTTCAAAGTCAATACCAAATCAAAACTGGTTAGTTAATCATTTATAATTGAAAGAATTTAATGACAAAATCCGGTTATGGTTACACTTAAAATAGTTACAAAATAGATGAATGAGATGATAGAACTTATACCATTAATCGTACCCAGCATGTATAGAATGTTACCAGAGAGAGAGAGAGAGAGAGAGAGAGAGAGAGAGAGAGAGAGAGAGAGAGAGAGAGAGAGAGAGAGAGAGAGAGAGAGAGAGAGAGAGAGAGAGAGAGAGAGAGAGCAAAGAGAAGAGACCGCCAGAGAAAAAAAGAGCCAGAGCAACCGTTGCAATCTTCTTTTATCCATCCCTTGACCATGTGACTGAAACCCTGAGACATTCAAACTGACCAATCAGACCAAACTTCCCCCACTGTACTACAGGTGTGGCACCATTTGGCCTACAGGCCCTCAACATCTCTTTGTCTTTAGGAATCCCAAACGGCCCCACTGATAAGAGAGAGGGGGGTGGAACAGTAAAACAAATTTTGTCTTTGTTCAAAGTCAAATATCAAATATCTTTGATTAATTTGGATTCTTACACTACTGTATATAAGTGAAACATTTATTGAAACACTTTTATTCTCATCACATTATCAAATGCATCAACTGCACTTTAATAACAAAATCTTTAATCAAATACATTTTAATTAAATCTGCAATAGACAGTCTAGTGATGCAAATTTACTGCAGAATCGTTGGACATAGACTTCATTTACTGTAGTTTAGTAATCACCTTTACAAATACAGACCCTTTTCAGGATCTCTTTAGGATGCTTAATGTAAATGCCATTATGCATTATAAAGGAAATCAACAACTGGAGTCTGTGGCGACCTGGTTGTTCACTCTCCCATTACGAGCTGCTGGGGTCTGGGCCATCTGTCAGTCTAACCACAGATAGATTCAGAGAGTGAGTCTGTTCCACTTGGATGAGCTCTCTGTAAAGCAATATTTCACATGATACAACAAAAAAATAGAGCCTCCACCTGGGATTTAACCTACAAGAGTAATAACACAGTGTGCGCACACTAGATCTAGCTCGACTGTTACTGCCATGTTAACCTTTCTCTATACTACACTTATAGAAATGAAGGAAAATGGAAAATGTGTGTTAGTGTTTCAATTGGTGCAGGATAATTCTAGACTATATATAGTATATATATTTTGTAAACTAAATGTAATAACACAAACAGATAAATACTTCCTAAATGAAATTACATCTCAAGGTTTTCTCAAGCAAATATACAACCCTAAAAACAAAAATAAATACATTTATAAAATGTAAAAAAATGAATAAATCTAAAAAGTATTATTCAAGTGTGATATAGTATACTTATTTTAAACAAACAAATAAATAAACAAAAATAAGGAAGTATACTTTTTTAGTATACAGAATGTACAGAAAATTAAGTACTTAAAATTTACACATAATTATACAGAAAGGTCTAAGTATATTTGGACCTTATATATGTGCGTGATATACATAAAGTATAATTAAGTAACTGACTTGTAGTTTGATTGAGAAGCCTATTAATATTAAATACCCTCTTATTCAAACTCACCCACATTCAAGTGTTGATATAGCATGAAGCTACTGTAGAGTGAAATGTTTTTCAAATGGAAGGAGTAAGTTAAAGTAAATAGGAGCTTAGTAGTATACTTAGTGCAAAAATAATATATAAATAGTAAACTATAAATATGATGTTACTCTAGTCACTAGTAAGCTTACAAAATTACTTAACTAGTTGTTTACTGCGAGTGTAGTGTACTTTCATAAACTAAAAAACATAAATAAATACTACTCGTATTAAAATAGTACAACTAGTATACTTATAATTTCACTTGCAGTACAAATGAGAAACGTAATTGTGTTTTAGTTGTGCTAGTTTTGCACTTAAAGTTAACTGTTACACTTTATATTAAAGGGGTACTTCAGCACTCGGAAGATTAATCTGTATTTAAACTGGGTCATTAATGTAGTAGAAATGTGAAATTATTTTTGAATTTGGTGTCTTCTAGACTGAGAAAAGACAGAAAATGTATTTTTGTCTCATGGGGATGAAAGACTACAATTCCCAGAATGCTTTGCTGCCCTGTGAGGCCATTCCCAAAGCCACCACTACTGGATTACTGTGACTGAGTTGGAGGAGACACTACAATTAAAAACTGAGCGTGTCTGTTCAATATAATGAGTGAGTCACCGCGCGAGTATCACAGCACTGAGCACTAACTGCAGGAGTCAGATAAATGAGCTGATGAGCTCTCGTGATGAGAGCTGAGGTAATCGCGACTACACTCACGGCATACATTCACAACGCGAGTTCAGTCTGGCGTGTTTCAGTTCATGCCTTTGCAAGCTTAACTTTCATAGAAATTAATTTGAGAAGTTAAAAGACTTACATTGCTCACCATAGCTCCGTTTAAATGAGTGCCTGTAGCTGCGAGCTGAGCTGTGAGTGTGATCTCCATCCCCATGCGTGGGTTCAAAACATGCGGAAATGGCTCCCTCTGCTGGCTGTAGTCTTTAGCCTTTGGCCAAACATTCCTCCTATGATGCAAAAATCGTCAATTTGCATCATAAGAGGAATTTTTCCAGAAATAAAATGCATAAATCTCTTGTCTCAGGGGGATATGAGGGGGGAAAGCACAATCATTTGAATATACTCCAGGGTTTCTACTGATACAAAGCCATATGCTAATCGCTGAAGTTACCCTTTAAAAGTGGTCCAATTTAGTCCCAAGCATTATTGAAATAGTACACTTAAGTTTACTACTAGTACATATCTGAGTACATTTTGAGACATTGTTGATGTCTTTTTTTGAAAAGAAACGGGTAAGACTATTTCGATGGTCCACTTTAGACATTCTACTAACTAAGCAACTTTGCAACTAATGTCAGCTAACTCTGATTAGAGTTTTAGTAGAGTAGAGAAACTGTCATAACATGTGCTAACACTTTATTTTGATGCTGTACTGACTATATGACTTGTTTTACTAACCCCAATCCTAACTTGGCAGCCCGTCACCACACGTAACTCCTGGATAACTGAAATTGGATATTTTATAAAAACATTCACCCCCTCACGGTTGTCATGAAAATTTGCTGTATAGACCTAAACACTTTTTGTCCTAGGCTGTTGAAAAATCTGCTGTAAAGTTGGGCATTTTCACATGGTTGGACATTCAGATTTGATTCACTTTTGGAGCCTATCTCTAGCGCAGTATTTCCAGGTGGGCTACTTTAACACTGTTGCCGCGGGCTGTTTTTCATGTACGCGGGTTAAAGTGGCCACAATTATGGCAAATTTTAGAATAAACACATATGCCAAAGAACAAAAAACATATATTTTACCACCTCGAAATGTATTTTTTTTTTACCAGGAAAAAAAAAAAAAACGTGACTGGGCTTGTTTTGGGCTAGTTTTGAGTTGCAATTAGGTGGGTTTTGTTTTGAAAACCTGGCATCCCTGTTCTAGCGGCCAGTGGATGAATTGCAGTTCACTTCCATGTTGGTTTCAGGAGAGACCGCAGGAGGTTGCTGCTTGATTTATCATCATTGATTCTAGGGATAAAAAAATATAGCATTTGTCCTGTAGGACTGCGTAAAACTTGTAGACATGTCGTAAACACATAACTTTGATGTCCTGGTAAATATGTGCAAACATGTGTAAATATGTGTGAGATCTCTTTTGAAACTTAGGTAGCTCATATTACAAGAAAAATCTATACATAGACAAACGTCTCTATTTGCTCGCCAATTAAACGTAATGTTGTCTAGAAGAAACAATCGACATATTAAAGAAATAAAAATTAAAAATTAAATAGAAAGTTTGGTTGTGGTGGGTGGCATTATGCACAACTAATCTTTTTTATTTGATTTTTTCTTTTTTTTCTTCTTTTTTTATGTAAAAAATAATCTAGATCCCACGTTAGTGCAAATAACACCCGCCTAAACTGGTTTCTATCTCTGAACTACAGCAGCCACACTCCTCCACACTTTGACTCAGTAAATTCTCAAAACACAAATAAATAAACAAGATAGGAAAATGAATAAAAAAGTGGTACTGTACTGTTGAAGTGCTGTTTCCAGATGGCGAGTGTGCCACCGACTGAACTATGGAGTGACTGAGGCATCATTAGGCATTTATGAGTGCATATAACCAGCTCATTTGTTTCTATTTCTGTCTGAGTGCAATGAGGCTCACGAAAATCAAATCAGTCTGATAATGGTGCTCATTATGCACAAACTTCATCTGTAGTTGCGCCGTTTGAGGTCCTGCCCCAAAACAGGGATTGTGTTAGTTTGAGTGACACATTAATTTGCATCACAGGCACTTGTCTTTGCACTAAACACAAAGTGTCTGTTTTCCTCTTCCACTGTACTACAGGTACATACGGACATGCGACGTGGATGTTTAGTTGTATGATAAACAGTGTGGAAGTGTGCAAGCATATAGCCTATGTATGCATGTGTGAAAACTTACAAGCACAAAGTCACGAGAGTTTTGCTCATTAAGAATCCCTGGCTCTTCAGCGGGGAGTGGGTGAGACCCGGACGATGAATCACTGGAGAACTCGAAAACGAGGCAGTGATTTTTAGCCGCCAACTAAAATACCACACCATATCCAAGGCATCTGTTTTCCTCAGCTGACATTTAGATACAGCTATTAGTCAGCCAAAGGGGTGTATGTGTCCACAGAGGCATCGATTTACTTATTTTGTATTTATTTTATGTTTTTTTTTACTGAATGGTTGGACAGATGATGAACTTCTCATGAAAGATTAAAGTCAACATAAAATCAAAAATCAAATCGAACTTAAATTAAGCGACTGACCCATTAAAGGGTTAGTTCAACCTAAAAATGATTTTTTTTTTTCATAAATGACTCACCCTAAACTCATCCTCTGAACACAGTTTAAGATAGTTTAGATTTAGTCTGAGGGCTTTCTGTCCTTTAAATGTAAGTGTATGCCCACTTGCTGTCCACGTCCAGAAGGTAATGAGAACATCATCAAAGTAGTCCATATGTGACATCAGTTGGTTAGTTAGACTCTTTTGAAGCGTCGACAATATATTTTGGTAGCCTAGAAATCTAGACGCACCCTAGTGGCAGCAAACCAAATCTGCCCGCGAGTGTCATCTAGCAACTCTCAATACACTACTGAGCTGTAAAAGCCAAACTCTGGTCGGGCCAATCACATTGTGTATAGAGTCGGTGGGCGGGGCTTAACATAATGATGGCATAGTTGCGCTTGTGTGCTACTAGTAAACACAGAAGCTGGCGAACGGCGGTCTTTCGAATCAGCTTTGACCGCGACTCTGGAAGACTTGGAGTTAAGCTTTTCTCTGAGAAAAGAACAAAGAACGGCACTGAAGTCATTCTTAAAAAGGGAAGATGTGTTCGGAGTTTAGCCGACCGGATACGGCGAATGTTTAATCTGTCAGCGAGCTCTGCTTCACCTTCGTTGCTCTGGTTGGTGTACCGCTATCCTATCGCGTGCAGAGGGAGTTTGAAAGACAACCGTTTATCCGCCCCTCGGATTGAGCTGTCAATGGTGAGTTTCAGACCAAACATGTTGATGTGGGTCTGGCTTGTCAGGCTAACATTTTGGTCCAAAAATAACAAAAAATACGACTTTATTCAGCATTGTCTTCTCTTCCGTGTTCCTCAAATAAAGATTCAAACGGTCATGAATCATGATTCAGATTCATATGCTGGCAAACAGCTGAAATCACGTGACATTGGCGATACGAATCACGCATCAATCTGCTGATTCATAACCATTTGAATCCTTATTTGAGGATTGAAAACAAACACGGAAGAGAGGACAATGCTGAATAAAGTCGTATTTGTTGTTATTTTTGGACCAAAATGTATTGTCGACGCTTCAAAAGAGTCTAACTAATCAAAGGATACTACTTTGATGATGTTTTCATTACCTTCTGGACGTGAACAGCAAGTGGGCATACACTTACATTCAAAGGACAGAAAGCTCTCGGACTAAATCTAAAATATCTTAAACTGTGTTCCGAGGATGAACAGCGGTATTACGGGTGTGGAACGACATTAGGGTAAGTCAATAATGAAAGAAATTTCATTTTTGGGTGAACTAACCCCTTAAATCAACTGAATCACTCAAAGAATACGATTCATTCAGTAACGAATCGCCACTAGCCTGTGTGCTGCTAAGAGATGCGTGACACGCTATGGAAATTATTACGTTGGTGAAAATCAGACACAAAATGCATTTGTGTCTAAAATGTAAGTTACTCAATGTTAACTTCTTGTTTATTGAACCCTTGTAAACAACATCATACAAGCAGTTGTGTTTTACCCCTAAATAACTTATTAAAGGGTTAGTTCACCCAAAAATGAAATGTCATTAATGACTTACCCTAATGTTGTTCCACACCCGTAAGACCTCCGTTCATCTTCAGAACACAGTTTAAGAAATTTTATATTTTAGTCTGTCAGCGTATCTAAGTGTATGCACACTATACTGTCCATGTCCAGAAAGGGAATAAACACATCATCAAAGTAGTCCATATGAGACATCAGTGGGTTAATTAGAATCTCTTGAAGCATCGAAAATACATTTTGGTCCAAAACTAACATTCAGCATTGTCTTCTCTTCCGCATTTGTTTTCAATCCTCAAATAAATATTCAAACGGTAATGAATCAGCGTATCGATTCATGAATCAGAAAACCTGGATGACCAACTTCTGTTGAGAAATGAAGCGATGAAACTGATGCTAGTAGAAGATAATGACAGCATGGCAAATGTAGTCAATTCAGATCACATTCATACTTCACACACTCATATATAGAACATGCATTTTTAGCAGTCAATAAGTAATTACTTATTCAAAAAAAAAGGATGCTACCTACTTAAAGGAGTATGTGATTTTGGACGAAGCCACTGAATGGAAAAATGTGCAATGTGCAAAATGGCGCAAAAAGGAAAGTATGTTTCAATTAAAAAATTCCATTTTCAATTGGTAAAGTCATTGCACTGCAGCTGGCTTTAGAAATCAAATATATCCTATATAACATATGAACAACAGTATGAAAACAGAGTAGTAGCCTATGTCCGAAAAACAGTAGTCAAAAGGTTCCCGAATGACCTACTTCATCTCCACCGAGATTTTGAAGTGCACATTTGATGAACACTTTACCATCCCATGAGGCCATGGGTGAGGATTTATGAAAGACAGTGATGCGATGCGCTTGTAGGTCACATGATAATGACAACACGGTGAATGTAGTAAGTCTGGATTACATTCATACTTTACGCATTCATACTATATAGAACATATTTTTTAACAGTTGTGAAGTGAGTTCAAATTCAAATGTAGAACCTCCTCAGAAAGTATGATTTCGGACACTGACATTTTTGGGGAACCAAAAATTATTTTACAAGTCAGCCACTGATTCAGATGACTTTTCACAAAAACACTGTTTATATCTTAATGTTAAAATAATTAAAATGCCAAACTACTGACACCAGCTTTAAATAAGACCTTGGGTAAAGCCATCCGTTGACTATACAGCTTAACAAAATGGTGGATGCAATGTGATTGGGTGGAGCAAACTAAAGTTAAGTTCAATTTCTAGTGTTGCCAATAAACATGGAGATGGAAAGCAGTGACTGCAACATTAATCTTCCCAGATCTCTTCAATATCATCTGGGATGATTTGAGGAGAATTTGTATTCTGCCTGGTTTGGTAACCTCTTGAAATTGTGCTGTTCTACCTCGCAGAGCATAGAGTGAATAGTATCATATTTCACGCTGTTTCAAACCATTAACCCGTCTGAGGCTTCGCTCTTTCCAATTTCAAACAGGCTGCTATTGGAAAAGTACTTGAAGACCAAAAAAAAAAAAAAAAAAGATGTTTTGGTCCTTCAAACAACTGGCATCTCTCCTTTGCTAAAAGGTTTAGGAGATTGATGGTGTTGATAGGTATTGATGATGGTTAATGCCAAATAAATAAAACATTTAACATTTCCCTGGTCGTTTGAATAATTAGTAGATTTTCCAAGCATCACAATTATTATTGCTTATATTTTGAAAAACCTCTAAGATATTGCATTTGTGCCATAGACATGAATTATATTTCAAATTGTATGACCTGGGGTCAGTTTCATGAACTTAGTCACCATTTTAAGACTGTGTCTTAAGGACTAGTTTGACCAAGGGTAATCAGGCAAATTATACTGATCTACATTTTTAGGTAACTGACTAAAAAGTTACGAGCAGTCTTGGAAGAAAACAAAACAAACTTTAATGAGGGCCATTTGCATAAACTGTTTAAACTAGTCTTACAAGTTAAGCCAGGCTTATACAGGAGTTTTAAAGTGCCATTATGCAGTTTTAAAGGCTCCTTGTTTTGTTTTGGAGGTCTCCAAACTACAGATTAATAGCAATAGCAACTTTATTGATATAGCACAATTGTCCAAGTGCTTTACAATGTCACACAAATAAGCATCACACAAGCGACTGTTTAGGCAGACTGTTCTAAAGTTTAGGCGCTGCTACAGCAAAGGCGCAGTCTCCTTTTTTACTCAGATGTGTCCTAGGAATTTGGAGCAAATTCTGAATCGCTGATCGGTTCATCCAGTCTGATGTTCAGTTAAAGATCTAAAAGGTAGGCTGGTGCGAGTCCATGTAAGGTTTTTTTACACCAATAGCAGAAGTTTAAAATCAATTCTATAATAGACTGGAAGCCGATGTAGGGAAACCAGAGTAGGAGTAATGTGTTCATGCTTTTTTATAGCCATTAAAAGTCTAACGGCAGTGTTTTTAACTTTTTACAAATGAAAAATAGATGACTGACTAATTCCCTTCTATAACGCATTTCAATAGTCCACTCTTTATATTATCAAAGGGCGAATTCGCAGTTTCCAGGCCTTTAAACGCCAAGCTTAGCTAAATTACGCAAGTGAAAGAAACTAGACTTGATCTTGAACTTGAAAGAAACAGAATTGATATGTTTGTCTCATTTTAGAGACCTGTCAAAGAACACCCCCTAAATTTTGATGTGTGACAGAACCAAAATCTAGTTGTGTTGTACTCCTGGCTCCACTAGGACCACAGACTGTAATCTCAGTCATGTTTTCGTTTAGATTTTCGTAAAAAAAAAGAAAAAAAAAGAGGAAAAAGGAAGCCACCCCTAATTTGGATCTAAAAGACAGGCCATACGAGTTCATAAGAGTTTACTCCCCCAGAATTTTTTTTTTTCGTAGATGTGATTTCCTGCATTATGGTGCGTTTGAGGCCCGTTTGATGTCCCTTGCCTGTACCAATAAAATAACTCAAAAAACACAATATTAATTTAACTGCCATATAAAATCAACAGTTTCACAGGTAATGATAATGAACAAGTTGCATGTTTATTATTCTCCGTGTCCAGATAGAAAACGTGCAAACGCATAATAATAAATTATAATGGGGAATAAAACAATCTAGTTCAAAAAAATTTAAGTTCACTGTAAACACATTGACAACTGGATAATGGATAACAGTCTGTGTTGATACCAAAGAAAGATAGAGAGAAGGCATCCTGAAGAGAGGGTGAATGTATAACTTGGAGAAGAAGAAACTGTGTCAAGAATTTGCTGAAGTTACTGATCTGCGCATACATGCTTTTGGGTCATTTTAGAATGAGTAATGGTTTATTTTGTTTAAGTAACTTTTTTTTGGTTAATGTACATTGTTTCTTTCTGTAGCTAAACTGCATTGCATGCTTTATTTTGTGCAAATAAACCTTTAACATTTCTTGATTCGCTTGATTTTTCAGAACGTTTTAGTGGTGGGGACATGTCCCCAGCGTCTCCAGTGTAAATGACACCTATGTGTTCAATCCACAAGCATTCTGAGAGTTATTCCTACTTGGCATTCACATTAATCTAAAAGTTGATGTCCGTTTAGGCTAGGTAATTTTTTTATTCAAATCGATGTAAAATTAATTAAGCTATGTTGTATCCTTTTTACTAGATAAAAACATTAAAAACATTGCAATAAATAATTACTCTGATTGGTCAATCCGATTCAGTCAGTGCTGTCATTAGAGCGTGATAGCCAAACTTAACCCTTGATTAACCATCGGCACTTGTTTTATCTTATTCCAATACCATGCATTTTAAATTTTTACGATTATGATTTGTTCTTTGTTCTATCTGTCATATCTTCGCATTATATATGCAAATGCTTACTCATTAGAAATAAGAGTATCTAGTATTTATTCATATAATTCAGTGTCACCAGTCAACCTGTAAGTTTTGCTGCACACCAAATGAAGATACTCTTTAGAGGTATTGTGTCGTCTAATGTCTTAAGGGCATCAGAATGCAACCAAAGCACATGATAGGAATAAGATGGCTATACGTAATTGTAAATCATCCAAAATAAATGCCATGATCATCAGATTTTATACAGGTGTTACTATAATGATTTTGTAAATGGTGATCAGTAACCAAATATTGATAATATGGAAGTTACTGCCTTTTGCCTTGGCATGATTACTCAATTTTGCAGACAATACAAAGGCAGAGTGCAGTAACTTCAAAATAGGGGTCAAAAGTCAAGTTTGAGTAAAAAAATCAAATAAAAAATTATGTAGATAATTTTCATTACGAAAATATCTAAATGCCAGATTTCATGTGTCATACTGTTACGTCCTTAGGGACATAAGAGTTTTTTGGGGGGGTTTTCTTCCCTGTTTCTTGAAGGTTTTTCCTTCTGTCTCCTGAGCTGTCACTTTAACAGGTGGTGATTGGCTCTTCAACCTGTCAATCATTCCTGGGGACATGATTGGCTGTGCTGCCATGAGGGCGGGCTTTACTCATCACCTCTGATGCTCAACACCTGGGAGTACCCTAAGGGACGTGTTGCTGCACAGCGAGAGACTGCTTTTTCTTCTGATTATGATTTGTTATCTTTGTTTTTGGTTCTCTTTTGTTTGAACTTAGCTTGTGTTGTCATTTTTGCCTTTTCATGTCTACCCTGTAAGATTTTCTTATGTGAGAGATTTGAGGTCCTTTTTGAATACTGTTAAAGAACAGTTCAATCTGGATGGAGACAAGGGGGCTAGGTAAGATGTCACGTGACATACATAGACACACGCAGGTGAAGTTTTAATTGTTTAGACACACTAGGTTAGTGGGATTGGGCCACACCCTGTATTTCTGTTTTGGTAGTCAGAGTAGGGAAGTTTAAGGCGTCATAGACGCTGAAGACTTTTCTTTTCTTTCATTTCTTAGTTAGGATTAGTTTGAAACTATTTAGTAAGACTCTTTTGATTATCTTATTTTCTTTTCTTTGGCACAATTTAGTTATTCCCTTGGTTCTCCTTAGATCATCTTTATATGTATGTTTTTCTTTATCTTTACCATGGGTTCATTTATTTGTGATTAATTATTGGGTTTATTATTTATTAAATGATTGTTTTTGAAGTTAGTTGTGTGGTCTCGTTCCTCATCTCATACACAGTGGTCATAGCAGACATTAATTCAGAGCTGGGTTTAAAATGTTCCCCTCCTCAAATCCCTAGATTGTTTCCAGCCAAAGGAGGGTTGTAACAGGGTTGTTGAGGGTTAAACCCAGCTCTACAATGTAAAACAATGGGGCATAATAGTGTATAAATATGAAGGAATTTTCGGTATTGGTTTTTACAGGTGTTTTACCTGTATTTTGAATTACACAATACATCAGTTTGTGGTTAATGGAAATTACTGGATAATGTACTGGCAGAAAATTACCAGTACATTTTCCGTTTTTATTTTTTGCAGTGTATAGTTAATTTGGCTGGACAACAAAAAATATTTAAAGTCATTTTTCTCAGTTCGTAGGGCAGATAGCAAATGCTGTTCCATCTGAAAGCACTGCAAGTTTAAGTTGCTTATACCGTGCATTTGAAAAACCAACATGCGTCAAACATTTTTCCAAACATGAGAAGCATTTAGTCATGTTTAATCAATCAAAACGTTTTAATCTGTTTATTCAGCTCGCCGATAGTATGATAATTCATAGCGATTTCCACATAGACGGTAAACGAAATGGACAGAGCGATCCCATTGACATCAACGGCGAAATAATGAAGTCAACCTAGGGGCACTCACTTCCTGATGGCTGAGCGAACTGCGCAGGCTCAGACTGAGCTTGACGACGTAGATGTGACGTGAGCCTCCGGTCTGACAGCTGTAGGTCTTCTAGTAGATGTGGAAAGTGAAAGCTGAATCACATTGTTTAAATATTTTCTCCCATTGCTTTTGGCTCACTATGGGCTTCTCCCCATTCTTCCCCCTTGACTTTGTCTCCACGTCCCCCCGACTGTCTCATAGACAGTAAAAGATTGCCTGCGAGCGTCTCCTCAGGTCTATACGGTAATTTCTCAACTGTGCGACAGAGTCGCGTTGGTTATGACGCAATCGTTAGCCTATTTTTACAAATACAGCTTCTGCGGGGCGATAGTGTAAGATACAAGGTAACGGAGCCTTTTATGCATTGTCGTGTTTCTTTAGAAATAAACAATGGACAAATAGAGTCTTTAAACGTCTCAGATGTAAAGTTATTCACTGTCAAAGTGACTCAAAAATGAATGGGAGTCAATGGGATGCTAACAGCAGGTGATGGCTTGGTTAGCAATGGCAGCCCCTAGGGGTGGAACGCTTTCCAAGCGCTAGATTACCCCCTTGGATTTCCATGAATGACGTGTGCTATCGCTCTTCTGCGGCATATACTTGGCGTACCCTGCGCTAGGGCGCCCTCTGGCTTCCAGAGCAGTGTTTACTACTTATCACTGCACATGCAATAATCACAGCCTTTCCCAAATCTTGTGTACACTCCCAAAAAATTAAATAACTAATTGGACAAACTCAATTTAATTGAGGGCAGAATTTCCATCCAATAAATATGTGTAGCCCCAACTCATTAAAATAATTCATGCAGTGAAATGTAATTGAGTTGGTCCAACTCAATTTTATCAAATACAGTTTAAATTATATTTATATACTTATAACATGACTTTTTAAAATGTGTCAAACTTTCATCATCAAACACAATGTATATAATACAAATTTAAGAAAAGGCTAGCGTAACCCTTGCTACTATCATAGCTCACTGAGTGTCCACAGCTTGAGCCCATGCAGGCACCAGTATTCAGCATAATGGTAAGAATTCAAACACATCCTCTAAATGTTCAATATAACTGAACATTAAACACTAACAGACTTTCCCTTTACAGAAAAACACATAAAATAACACTTTAATGCCTAATTTTACTCTCATAATGTAGTTGCAAAGCATGCTGGGAACTAGAGATAGCCTGCCCAGTTAGTTATGTCAACACAAATATTTAATGTAGTTTTAACCCAAATTAATTAAATAAACCTCAGTTTTTAATATTTTAGGTTGATTGAACACAATAAAATTAAGTTGTGTCAAAATTAGATATGTTGAAGAAAATTGAACATAATCTAAATGTGTCATATCTATGAAGGGCCTGAATCTTTTTTTTATTATTGCGATTTATCGTGCAGCCCTAATTATATTGCATTTATGTCAGTAGATCCTCATTAATATACTACACACTGCACCTTTAACAACACCATTGTGAACATCCACGACATCTTAGCATCAAGTCAGGGAGTTTTTCATGGACAAGAACCATGCACTCACGTTTTCCACAGAATTTGTAAAAATCTATTTTGATAGTATCATCTGTCACATCCAAACATTGTCCAAGGTCAGTGAGTAGGGAAGGCTATATTTCAGCTATCAGCTAATTAGAACTCCAATGATCATCAGGGAGTAATGGAGTATAGAAAATGCCTACGTCAGAACACATTAGAGCCAGCAAGGACAGTTTTCAAACCATTGAGCCATTAGAGAGGACGAAAAAGATACATTTTAATGAGTAACCAATTATGGGGTTAAAAGGAACCCCAAGGAATACATTACATTACAATAATTGTGACGTTTTGTTGAAAATCTAAAATAGGCTATATTTTTTTGCTGTTCTTTCAATGTAGATTACATTGAGCAAGAAATTGTATATTCCATATATTATAAAATGCCATTTTGTTAGTGTTTATTGTACAAAAATGGAATTATGAAAACTGGTGCATATGTTATCTGTAGTAGTTAAAGTTTTCATTAGACTGGTCTTTATATAAGAACAACAGTTTGTGTTAATGAAATAGTCATGAGAAGTTATTGCGTGACCATTTTGCAAATGCTATTTTTTGTTGCTCAGGCATGTCAAATTGCTTCTCTTTACGGGAAATTGTTTTTATGGTGCCGTAATTACGTTGCTATTGCACATTTCCCACTCACGCAAAACTGCACATCAGTTCCTGCTTTTTTTATTATCTAATTTATGCATCTTGCAAATGTACAAGTCCAAATTTTCCTCAAATAGCTTTCATTAACCTTTGGTACAGTAAACGTTTGATTGCAATATAGCATTTCTCCATCAAAGGGATCTTTTACTTTCCCTTTTTCCAATCGCACACTTCAAATAAACCATTAAACGCTATTTCACTTCAAAAGTGCAGTTTACATATGCTAATAGGGCACTTAATCAAAAAAGCCACACGGGGAAATGCATCCCACTGATTTGATTGGTATGAGATATTGAGTGGCATTTGAAGAAATGGAGACGTGACTGTATTTCCCACAATGCTCACACGTCGCAGTTAATGTTACTCATGTCTCGCAGAGGTACAAAGGCGGGGAAATGGACGCCTAACGGTGGTATGAGAAGTCAGATATGAGCGTCAGACATGGCTGGGGCGCGAGGGCGAGGGCTTGTTTTTCTCAGAAACAGATGTGGGCAATTTTTACACTACAAGACAAACACGTTGATACAAAATTAGCAAAATCAAAAGGAAACGGGCGGATCGGGGGGAAGTCAGGAAGGTCACATTAACAGCTTGTTTTCTGAGTGGTGATTAAACTAAATCACTCTGACACACGGACCTTTGCTTTAATCATTCACATTTTAAGCAGTGTTAAGATGCTGATTTGGGAGTGGGGTTGTCACCTCTTAGCTCGTAAACCCTTATTTGAAGTGCACGTTCTGCCTTATTTATCAGTGGAAAGAGAAGAAAATTATTGCAAACTCCCTTGTTTCCTTCCTCCAATCTTGCCTCACCTCTCTCTTGAATGTTGTGGGGTATTAGACTTTGAATACGTTAATAGCCAATTAGTTCTTTCTAAGCCACACACATCTCTTAGTAGTCTGTTCAGTTAAAGTCAAATCCATTTATAAGTTCCTGGTCTTATTGACAAATTATATTCAAAGGGATAGTTTACCTAAAATAAAAGTTCTCATTATTTACTCACCTTCATGTTGTTCTGAACCTGTATGAATTTTGCTTTA